>NW_015536464.1:403860-408741 GCF_001515605.1 Sinocyclocheilus anshuiensis | reverse complement strand
AAATGCGACGACGATGTAAGTGTCATTGCATTTTAATGTTTTTGTTAGTCTATCCAGTTGAACCCACTAGATGCGGCGCTGCTACGTTGTTCATTCAAAATATTGCAGGAAAAAAATAACATCAATGCGGAGATTATGTTGTTTACGTCAAAACCGAAACCAAACACAGAACGCATATTTATCACATTTTCTAGAGGGACATCTATCACCGTTGCAATCACGTCTTGCACAAGAGAGCCGCATGTTTAGAAAGCCATGGAAAATTTATGTAAGTTAAACTTTTTAAAAACATGTCAAGACTTTATGGCGGTTTTTCCCCATCCTACTGCATCTCAAGTTTTTAAATCAAGAAAGTACTCTTTGTGATTGGTTTTCGGTCCTTTGTATTAAACTATACATACATGCATGCATGATTCTGTTTTGTTTCTAATTGTTTAAGCAACTTTAATTATATAAGGTTTATAAACATTATTTTAAACATTATGCACTTTTTTCAAAGATAGTAGTGTTATTTTATTATGCTTTGAAGAAACGTGCATAATATTTTGTTCGATGCGCCCTCTTCTGGCCTCAGGAGAGAAGCCAAAAGCTTTTTTCACCCCCTAACTGAAATTATGCCTTTTAAATTAAAATATAATTTGAATATTGATCATATTTAAGTACAAAATTCAAATTTAGTTTTTCAGCCATTTTGACAGCCCTAATATGAATTATAATTTTTTTTTAGAAAATGACCGATTGTTTCGCTAGTTAAGACCCTTATTCCTCGTCTGGTATCGTGTAGAAGCTTTGAAGCTGCACTGAAACTGTAATTTTGACCTTCAACCGATTGGTAGCCATTGAAGTTCACTATAAGAAGAATAATCCTGGAATATTTTCATCAAAAACCTTAATTTCTTTTTGACTAAAGAAAGAAAGACGTAAACATCTTGGATGACATGGGGGTGAGTAAATTATCAGGAAATTTTTATTTGAAAGTGAACTAATCCTTTAAAACTCTGCTTTATGCTGGACAAAATTTATTTATCCTTAGTTGTTCAAATCATGATAATCGAATACGGCTTTATTGATAATTAAAATATGAAACAGTAATACTAACCATGTGGAATGTTATCATGATTTATCGTCAAACCGGTAATTGTTCCATCCCTAATAAGAAATAATGGTTACTTGACTTGCATATTCCTTACAGCATGAAACTACTCTCACAATAAACATTATTCGGGATGTGTTACATAATTGTGGAAGTTTAAAGTTAAAGAGTTGCCGATTTCTTAAATGGTTTAATTGTGTCTTTAAGATAATCACTCCCAAACACTACTAAAAGCAAATATGTTTTACACAACACAGATTTGTAAAACTATCCAAGAATACACTAATTAAATTGTAGGTTTTTTTGTGTTACTGTATCAGACTGGCTCAATTCTCAAACTGTTCTCTGCCTTTCCACCAAACAAAAGGGGGTTTCAAACTGGAAAGATCGGTTTACCTCCGGCCATAAAAACTGCTGGTCTCGAATGGCACAGGGGAGCAGAGGGTGCAAAAATGCTGGTGCTGTCTATGACAGTCCCATTGAGCAATTAAATAACCTTGCACTGCATTACTCTGTATGTCTAAACATATAAAACTGAGAGAGAGAGAGAGAGAGAGAGAGAGAGAGAGAGAGAGAGAGAGAGAGAGGGGCATAGAAAGACATCACTGAGTGATCACTGTTTGCAAATGACATTTATCTAGGAAAACAGGCTGAGTGACTGTCTAGTGTGTGTGTGTGTGTGTACTCTGGGGAGTTCCTAAATCGCTGTAGGGGCCAGAGCGTATCAGTAGAGATGTTCTGTTAACATGCATCATTTCTGCACCAGTGATTGAGTCCTGCACCCATCTCCATTTTCTCTGCTCATAGAAGGTCATTTCTCATGTGTGCCTGTGTCTCAAACCCACTGCCGCCCAGCCGAGCAGCACAGCACGCCGCTTCAGCGCAGTGTATCAATGTCAGAGCGAGCAGAGGCCATGGCCTCCAGCTACACGCGCACAATAAAAAAGAGAGAGAGAGAGAGAGAGAGAGAGAGAGAGAGAGAGAGAGAGAGAGAGAGAGAGATGTGACGTGCAAGAGAGAATGAATCATCAGGTTCAGTTTCAATAGCAGCAAAGACAGAACAGAACATCCAAGAGTTGATGAGAGCTGCCGGTACACATGAATCACACCGGTACTTTAAACCGAGTAACAGAAGTGGCAAACTGCCAGCAAAAACACAAGTGTTTGTTTTTAGACTGGTTATAGTAATGTAAACAACATGTACTGTAGGAGAGTTAAGTTATCATTATTTTCTCAAGTCTGTGTAAACACACAGTGAGTTCATCTGGTTGAGCACCAGGACTGAGCTGACAATATTGATTTCTCAATCATATTCGACTGTCATTTTAATGAACTGATATTAATTCTTCAAGAATGGATCTTTTAATCTACAACATTTTAAAATGCCTGAACAAAACTTCATTAAACATGATCTGTATTAAGCCTTCCATCCAGTAAATCACAAACTTTTTGTTACTTTCGACATGAAACAAAGTCTCAATTTTGACACACTGTCTTGATGCTCTTTAATGTGGCGTGACAGATCACTGTGAGCTCCTCAATTCAAATGGCAGCAAGGAGCACACATTAACAGAACATTTGTCCCTCTTTACTACAAGTTATAGTACAAAATAAACATGAATGATATGTTGAAAGAAACAGAACAACGTACTGAAATATATCATGTGGCCAAATACCGAACACGTTTTTTTCGCATTTTCCCCCCCATGTAATATAAGTCTCTGGTGTCCCCAGAATGTGTCTGTGAAGTTTCAGCTCAAAATACTCCACAGATAATTTATTATATAATTTTGAAAATACCTATTTTGAGTGGAAGCAGAAACAAGCTGATTTTCGGGCATGTGTCTTTAAATGCAAATGAGCTGCTGCTCCCCACCCCCTTTCCAGAATAGAGCTGCGCCTTTATGCCCGTTTCACACCGCACGCGTAAGTAGAGCAGAGGCAGCGTAGAGGCAGCGCAGAAGCAGCACGTATGCAGAGCGGGAGCAGCGCGCCCATTGTGCTTTCACACTGGCAGCGTTTGTCGCGCAGCTGAACCGCAGCTTGTGTACTGCAAATACAGACGAGTATCGTTCATTCGTTCACGCTTTTCAGGTGTTCTCCGACATCTGTCTGTCATGTGCTTTGATATGGGCAGCATGCTGTGATGCGGCCGTGTTCCCCCTGATGCCAAGTATCGATCTTTTATTATACTATTTGGTAGAATAATAAAATCAATTTCTTTACAATCCACTAGATGGTGGTGTTGAGCTTTTTTCTGGTGAGTTCAGCTGGGTCACCTTCAGCATGCAGTAAGTTAGTAAAATAAACAGGGTGGCATGCGGAAAGTTCTCAGGAAAGCCCCGTCCGCGTTTAAATCGAATGTATGGACTTACTTCGGATTTGTAAACAAGGAGGGGATGTAAGTAGGGATGCACCGAAAATATAGGCTACATATAATAATAATAATAATATATATTTTTTATTATATGATGTTTCACTCTCCTCGTCACTGCGCGGTTGATGCTCCGCTCAGTATTCCGATCTATGAATGTGTGTTCCGCTCGTGAGCTCATGCTCACCGGAAAAGCAAAGTCTGTTCAAATAATGTGCTGACAGGAAATTTCTATGCAGTATACTTGTTTGCAGTAGCGCTACTGTGCTGTAACATGGTGTAGGCTAGTTCAGCTGTACTGGGCAATGCTGCTAAAATTATGCTACCTTCAGTGACGCTATGCTCTGCTCATATGCTCTGATAATAATAGCTTTGTAGGACTATACATTATTTGGCTAATTAGTCAAAAACCAACAACTTATATCTGATTCTGTTACATAGAAGTGAATAAAAATAATATATTGATATTTAAGATTAAGGTAACACTTTTCAATAAGGTTCCATTAGTTAATGTTAGTTAATGTATTACAGTTTTTCTCGATTGCTTAAACACTATCACCAAGCTTTTGAACTAAAATTTCAAAACCTTAACGCCATTTATCAAAAAGCACACCCGTTTCCCTAAACTATAAACACTATTCCCCTTTTTGACACATGAATCAGATTTGTTGAACTGTCACTGCAAAACTCTACACACAAATCCCTTCATTTCTCATTGCCTAGACCATGTTGTCATTTAGAAAGCACTAGCATTCAATATTGTTCACTCAAGTCAGCATAGCTTGAGCTCAATTAGCACACAGTTACCCACGTGGAAACACTAAGAGTCAAAATTGCTCACACACCAATCAATAGATTGAATAGATAGATAAAAGAGCCCAAGTCAGTTCATTCAGTTTTGGAACAATGGATCCAGAGAGAAAAGGTCGAGGACAAAAGAGAGGAGGAGGAGGAGGAAGAGCAAGAGCAGTAAGGAGTGGAGGAAGAGGTGAAGGAAGAGGAAGAGGAGGAGGAGGAGGGGCAAGGAGACAAGGAGTCTCAGATGAAATTCGTGCCACTAGTTGACCATGTCCTTGTCCATGGTATGACTATGAGGGAGGCTGGGCAATGAGTTCAGCCAAACTTAAGTTGCTTCACCGTCGCCTCGATCATAAGAACCTTCAGGGAGGAAAACAGGTAGGTGTACCTCAGTGTACTCTACTGTAACTTTTGAGTGCTGTACTCTGTTACAACACATGCATCAAATTGCCTTACATACAGATAGAGTTTCTGTCTGCTTCCATTTTGTAAAAAGGATGTTACAGTTACAGTAATCAGTACTTCTATTTTTGTAGGACACAGAGACGATGGAATGGAAGAAGCCTGACTAGACATTTCAGCTGATGCCAGGGGTGGATCAGGCATGCAAGAGGAT
>NW_015536464.1:402904-403565 GCF_001515605.1 Sinocyclocheilus anshuiensis | reverse complement strand
TTTAAGATTAGTAAATACTGAAGAACTATTGTTCATTCTTAGTTCATTATCTAAAGTAGTTAACTAATTATAAACTTATGAACCTTATTGTAAAGTGTTACCAATATTAATATAAATTCTGTCAATTTTTATTGTGTTACTTTCAGTAAAAGTGTAGTTATTTTATTGGCTTGTGTTTTTTTTAATTCAGTATCATTAAAATTGAGTTAACTTTAAAAAGTCTTACAAAATTACTTTATATTATTTAATAAAATAATAAATAAGCATTACAAAGCAGTTTCGGTTTTCGGCCAAGTACATCCAGAATTTTCGGTTTCCGTTTCGGCCCAGAATTTTCATTTCGGTGCATCCCTAGATGTAAGGCTACATATAGTTGAGTTAGCCATGCAGGTGAATACAACATTTATGACAGGTTTTCATGAAAGTGTTGGTCAGTTTGTCTGCTTGAAAATCCCATTTTGCACTGCAACAATAAAACTGAAGTGAGAGAAACAAACTGAGAGATGTTTATTTTTAGTTAAAACAAATGTTGTCAAAATTTTCCTTTGGGGACATAATTTGAAGTTGGAAAACAGTAATAAATTGCAATATATTGCAGAATATCGCAATATATTTAAAATCGCAATAATATTGTATCGTGACACAAGTATCGTGATAATAT
>NW_015536464.1:391220-402888 GCF_001515605.1 Sinocyclocheilus anshuiensis | reverse complement strand
TCAGTGGTGGAGGTAACGAATTACAACTACTCGCGTTACTGTAAGTAGTTTTTTCGGGGTACTTGTACTTTTTGGAGTATAAGTATATTTTTAAAGCTGTACTTTTACTTGTACTTAAGTACAAATTAAGCAAAATAATCTACTTCGTTACTTTTAAATCATAATTCGTTACTTCGTTACTTTTAAATCATAATTCGTTACTGCGTACGCCCACAATTTGAATTGATATTCAAACCTTTGACGGCACTTCAGTAGCCAATAAAGATATCCAAACGTAAACGGACCAATAACAGCCCTGATATCTGAACCGGGAAAAGCCGCCGCTTTTCCAAGCTGCGTCTCTCTTTCCTCTCCGACAGTGAGTTTGACACGCATCCGCCTCCTGTCGATTACAGAGTCTCAATGTCCGCGCGGGATTGCAGGTATTCCACATAATTTTAATCATTCCCGCGCAAATGTGGCGAGCGCTTTATTGTAACATGAGAACACAGTCATGTAATCGCAGAAAACTGGATGTGAGCTCTCAAATAGGCCTAACTTATACAAATGAACTGCCTTGTCCTCTCACTCCGATATTGCTTGTGCGCAGACTGTGTGCAATTGTGATCTCTCCGTGCTTTTAAAGTATAAATTATTTCACTTTGCTCATGGATTAAACTTTGTCAAAAGTTATCAACCATTCAGAATAGATCCACGCCTGATCGATGAAAATCCTACTGGAAATTTTATTGGCTGTAGCCTAAGTGAAATGCACCGGAATGTCTTTCAACAATCAAAGATGGAACTTTAATTTCTTTACAATGTAAGTTTATGCTAGAAATGTTTTGGAATGGGATATTTGTCTGATTTGTACATATAAATATCCTAGTCTGCCTAACTGCATCACTACATTGTACAGTCATTACAGGTCAAAGCCATCTGATGTTCCATTTATCTAAATAAATAGGTGGAACATACTGTATATGGCTCTTAAATCACTTCTTATAAAATTTAGTGTTGTCATATTTCGGATACCTCAACAGAATTGAGATCATTTGTTTTATAATTTTATTCCTGAATTCGGGAGAATCCTCTTGTTAAGTCATGACGTAAGGACTGCTGTTTCCGGGTCCATGCCTCTACTTATTTCACTTGAGAATACTATCTCAACAGTTGTTTATGTTCACTATTTAGTTGATATTACATATTTAAGCTAAGCATTTAAAAATTTGCTGTGCACACTTCAGTATCTGTGCTCACAGTGTCTCAGACACTAATATTTTAGCTGAATCACTGTCAGGCCATCTGGGATTTCAGTATGGATTTTTTTTTTTTTATCATGTAATTTTTCAGTATTACATGACATCGTGAGTGTGTATATGAACAGGTTGTTGTTTTTTAGGGGGCGTCTGGCAGAGCGTTAGGACCCAGAAGCGGTGAAGCGCAAGGTTATTAATAGTTTTGAATTTTAAATTTGTTTTATTTTAATATCGTTTTCAAATTTACTATAAAATTCAGTTTAGTTTTTATTAGTTTCATTCATATTTTTGTTAGTTTTATTTTTTTTGTTTTTATTTTGTGAACTCATTTTTATTTAGTTTTTATATAGTTTAGTTTCAGTTTTAATTAAAGTTTAACAGATCACTTCCAGAGCGCAGGCCAAAGAAAGATGTAGGCATAATTTAGCCTTATAGTGAGGCAAACGTCTAGCGACACAAAATTAGCACATGCTGAGATTGATTAGATAGTAAAAGTATACAAATATACGCCAAAGAAAGCAGGCAAGTTTTTAGTTTTTTTACTAAATTAATCTACACAAGTCGCGCTTGATGTCATATCCAATGATGTGTTGAGATATTTAGTATGAAAATAAATGTAGCCTGATTTGGTTATACGTCTTTTCTTATTAAACCATAATCATGATATTGTAACTGTGGTGTCTTGCTCACTTTTCCGTGAACAGCCGTTCATCAATCAAAACTGGGACTAATGAAATTCAATAATAATGGCAATCACATTTAACAGTAAAGGCTTGTATTTGAATGTTCTTTTCATTTATGAAGAATTATAAGCGTGTGTATGATGTGATTTAGCCAATGCACATTTGTTCAAAAGCCTGGCAGAGTGACCACAAGATGCTAGGCAAAAGTTTTGTGTTGTTTACAGAAAGGATGTCTTTTTTTCTGTTAATTATCATGTTGCGCTGCATGTCTTTTTCGTCAAAGCACCATCTTAGAATGCCTAATGTTGGTTTGATTGCTTGTGTTACATGATAAGATAAATAATCTTGCTTACCTGATGTAATAGATTTAATGCGAGTGCGGTTCGGGTCGCGACTCGCGGTCTTTATGTCAAACGGTTCTCGTCTGGTACAGAATTAAATTAGTGCTGCTGTCAGATAATGGGTCGGGTGTTCTGTTAAGTACTGCTGGTGCACGTTTACCAAACAGGACCCGTGCAGACTTTAAACTGCTTTGCGTCTCTCCATCAGATAACCCCATGTGCGTGATGCGCCATTACAGGTTGGCTATTTCCCTAAACATCCACACAGCTCGTATATTTTTCCGCCAAGGGGTGAGAACGTAATGATTATGAAAACTTTTTTTTTTTTTCGATAATTATTTTATTTCAGTTAGTTTTTCAATAACTGTTGTTAGTTTAGTTATTTTGACGTTTTTATTTTATTTCAGTTTACGAAATTGTTTTTTCATCAATCGTTTTAGTCTTAGTTTTCGTTTACGAAAATAACCTTGTAACAAGCAGATATTCTTAACCACTATCCAACCGTGAATCTGCTATGAGCAAGAGGTGGAGTGGAGGTGCACCACAATAAAACCCCACCCTTTATTCAATATTCCGTTTCACTCGGAAATACATCACACCACTGAAGTCACTTGCAACTTCCGGTTCACGGGTATTTTGATATTGATATTTTTCAAGGTATTGAAGTTAGAAATTCCTGTATCATGGCCACTAATTCACGTACTTTGTCAATAAGATAAAAGTGGGTTTTGTTCAAAGTAGCTATTATCCACATATATCTTTGATATGAATTAATATTTCTTGGTAATTCATTAAATATCGCCGGCTAAAAAGTAACTAGTACTCTGAGTAGTTTTTGAGAGGAGTGCTTTGTACTTTTACTTAAGTACTGTTTTGACACCAGTACTTTTACTTGTAATTGAGTATTATTTCAGCAATGTAACAGTACTTGTACTTGAGTACAAATTTTCAGTACTCTTTCCACCACTGCTAATAAATAACTAAATAATTAGCTGAGATTAAACAGTCAGCACTTTTACTACAGGAAAGGTGATTACAGTTGCTTGCGGGTTTCATATGAATTTTTTTTTGCCTTTTGCGCTTCCGCAGAAAGTTAAACGCTTTGGCTTCCCTGTAACTGCACTGCTAAATTTATTCAGAAGTGTTGCTGTTGTTCACAGAATCAGAATCAGCACAGAATACACCATGCATGCTGTTTGTTTCTATAGTGTGCTGTTGGGCCTCCACTAATAAGCCTCTTTAAACAAAACGTGTCTCTCTGTTCTCTTCTCTATACGGCTGGAGAAGCTTTAAGCACCAGACTAATGTGCCCTATGAACCCTGGGACAGCAGATGTGAAATATCCCCTTGCAACCAAAGCAGGATCAAGGACAGCAGATCTAATCTAGATCCTTCATCGTCACAAGCTGATTGAAGCGTCACACTGTCACTAGGACAGCTCAGCTACTGCCTCACATGTGATCAAGATAGGTAGGCATGTTCATAGGGAATCACATGTTGAGTTTCATTAAAAGCATGTTATTATAGGTAGTATATGTACACCATGCCATCTTTGTTGCCAGTGACACAAAAGGAACATTTCATGTGATTCCATAAAAGTATTTACAACATCTGCATCATACTGTGATTTAAAAAGGTTTAAGCTTTAAGGTTGTCCTTCCAATGCAGGTGTTTCTATATGTATGCAGATGTTTCATGGACAAGTTGTTCACTTGGCTGATCATGAAAGCCTCATACTGAGAAGTCAGAAACCACATTTACTTGGATGATTTGAGGATCAGTCATCAGCAGTGAAAAAGGATGTGCCAACCATGCATGACAACATTAATGAAACCCTATCCTACTAATAGCAAAACAAACAGACGATCTTTTCTCTATAGCACTCCAGTGGTCATTGACGAGAGAATGTAAAAACAAACAGCAATTATCTATTAACCACTGACTATACTGACTAAAAGGGCTTCTGCACGTTTTAGGTAAATTTAAAAATGTACGATTTTTTTAAGAGCAAACACAACACAACACGTTCTAGTGTAAAAGTCTAGGAAGCAGACAATGAGTTGTCTTAAAAAGTTTTCCAGTGTAAATGTCTAAAGATCCTCAAATCAGATATATTTACTTGAGAAGCAAAATAAGATCAACCAAAATGAAGTGAGTTTATGATCCAAACAAGAATTATTATTTGGTAGTGCATGGGCTAAATGGGCTAAATTAAAAGGTTAAACAAGTTTTTATTTACCATTGACAGATATTTGTTCATATATTAAGCAAGAACTCATTTAATTTTGTTCAGTTTCACAAGACTTAATTTTACGCATGCATCAAGTAAATCCTGATTTAAGGATGTTTAGATTAATATCGGAAAACAAATTTACAGATATACATTTCATGCAACATTTCTTTTGAGGCCTTAAATTGTGGAAGAGACAAATAAGACTTTTTAAAACATTTGTATGACTTGCAGAAACCCTGGACACAGTGAAAAAAAACTAGGCCTAATTGGAGAAGCAATAACTAAACATCACTGTTTCAATCAATGATTTCAGTCCTCCAAAAAATAATTTTGGTTGCCAAAATTTTGGTGCATCACTAGTGTTAAGCCCAAAGTGTATTTTTTTACAGTGCATATGCTAAGGGCACAGCTGAACAAACAGCCTTTCAAAGTAAAGATACTTCATCTCCAGTAGTTTGTTGTTGTTGTTGTTCTGTTTCCTTCCGAGCCAATGTTGTCACCTTGTGGACAAATTACAAAAAAATAATAATAATAATTGAAGGTGCATACAAGTTGAGCAGGCGAGGTTAGAAATATCTGGCTGCACTTCATACTGTGCAAAAAAAATGAAATTTACATTACTGGTACTGTACGCATACGTATAAAAAAATCAAAGTATACTTTGTAAGAATCAACAAAAACTGAAACACACTAGATACAATATTTCTGCACATTACACCAAACATGACAGACACGAGTCATCATTCAGAAATAAAATAAATTAATCAATCATTCTTTCAGTAGTTCTGACATGAGGGTAAACATAAACAAATAAAAAGTGTACAAAAAATGTGCAGATGGAACACAGAATTAAGGTGGTAACAAATCTGTAAGGCACACGGTCTAACCCGTTTCGTCAAACTGGTTTGGCGGCTCATGAACAATGTACACAGTTATGAAAAAATGCAGCGCCGCTGAAGAAGTTATCTTGAATAGTACACGCTCACAGAGGGCATGTTAAGACAAATGACCTCTGAGGAAAACCGACTGTTACAGGTCTGTGCTTTGACAATTCTCTTGGCAGCCCTGCCCATATTCAAATAAAAGCTGCCTTGCTTTAAAATGCTTTGATCTAGGGCTGTGCAAAAAATCAAAAGCTATTTTCATGCGCATCTCGTCAGTAAAGCCGCTTTACAACGCACGTGCTGGAGATTTACTACTAATCACAGAAGCGGCTTTACTGACGAGATGCGCATGAAAATCACATTCGATTTTTTGCACAGCCCTACTTTGATCTATATTCGAATACAGCCAACATGGCTTTTAAAAGTACAACTGATCAGAAACTCACCTTGCATTCATTCAAAGCCCATTATAATGCAATGACATATTTATCTTAACAGTAAGTGAAGCAATAAAATGGTCAACACCAGCATTACGTGCACTGACACTCCTGCAGCTTTGTAATGCTCCCCCTAGAGTAGGAAACATGAGCAATGAACACCTTAGGCCACCATTTTACTGACACTATACAAAATGCAAGAGCAAACACCAGACAGCCGGTGCTAACATGGACTGCAGCATATGTTAATCAAATTAATAAGCATAACCAACCACATGAATGAGTGAAACGTCCTCACAGTAGAGAAACTGCTGTGCGCCGAAAGCCTGTCAGAAATGAGACAGAACTGGACTGACTGGTTGTGTAAAGTGACCCAGTGTCACTGCCATATTTACATAGCTGTGAGAGTTTAAAATACAAACTAGATTTTTTTAGCTCAAACCAGCAGCATGCGTACAAACACACGGCACAGATCTAAAACACTGAAACTGTCAATGCAGCAATAAAGGAGTAGCTTTTATAGAAGACTTTCTTCACACGATGAGTAATGTGTGCAGTTTTCCATGCAATGAGGAAAGAGACTGTTAGGCTACAAAAAAAGCTACATGAATGTATCATAAACATAGTCTATATGTCCTGCGGCCAGTTGCGTAAACGTCGCAGTGGGTAGTAGTTATAGGAACTAGCCGTAAGGGCCTTCCCCGAGAACTACATTTTCCCTTAGAGCCATGTTCCTGGTTGCCGATAGGAACTCAGAATTGACAGAAGCTTGTTTTCTATGCATCACTGTTTTCCGTGTTTGTGGAGTAAAGGTTGACTGATATCAATGTGTTGTATTGTGGTGTATTTTACTGATACCATTAACTAACTTGGACTGCACTGGCCGATAACCGATTAATCAACTAATAGTTTTTAAAATAAATACTGAAAACTAAAAGAGTGCCGAAAAAAAAAAAACAGTACTGAACAATAAACATTTTCAATGCAAGCAGCAGTTCAAAACAGTTTATTTAATCACAGGCAGAGGTTTACAAGAGGTCAAGAACGAACAAAGGTGGCATGAGTTTGAAACTCGACGTTTATGTTTCATGCATTCTGGCTAATGAATGCAAACAAGTGACCAGCTGGAGATAAACTAATGCAAATAGATGGCAACAATCATGACATCAAACATTTGGGTCGGACTTGCATGTGTTCGTCACATTATTGTAACCACTACTACTGAAGTTAGCATCCTCTCAGGCTAGCAAGCAAACAAACTACTTTTCTCCACTAATGCAGCATCTCAACAAATTAATTACTGTATAATGATAAGAAAACATTAGTGTACTGGATGTGTACGGTTTCGTTGTACATAAGGGTGTGCGATATGGACAAAAAAGATATCTCGATATTTTCTGGGATTTTATCGATAACAATAATTAGACCATATTTTGCTGAGTATGTTATAGTGCCACTACCATGAACAGCTGACTCCTAAAGTTTTTGATGTTCTTCATATTCTGTGTGGTGGTCGGTTCACAGCAGTGATAGAAATTAATCTTTTCCAATAAGTTTAAATAGATTTTTACCTTTTATGTGCATTTTTACCTTTATAAAGCCATTTTTTTTCTAAAAGCGTGCATCATCTTTGAGTCAAATTGTTACATTTAATCAGTCAATTAGAATAATAAGACATTTGGGCTGTTACCAGGCAAATTAAATCAGTATCAACAAAATTAATCTTTGCAATAAAGAGGAAAAACAGAAGCTGCATCTGAAGTGGCACTTATGGTGTGTTCACACCAGACACTCGCTCTAGATTTCTCACGGGATGTTTTTCGTGTCACTCGCGTGAATAAAAACATAGCGCGATCAACCATGGTGGAGATAACTACAATCGCTGTTTTGTACCTGTTGTCAAAAAGTCCCAAATACGATGGAAAGTCAAACACCAACGTGTCTGGGTTTCACAGCACCATCCAGAGGATGACGAGTAACGTTAGGATCCTGCATTAATGTGTTTACATTAATTTTACTACTGTACATATACACTGATACTACTATTATTTTTATTATTGATAGCAGCATTTCTGTAGCATGCTAATAAAATACAACTACCACTATAACTGATTTTAATTGTTTTCTATGCTCCAGACTAGGGCTGCACGATAAATCGCATGCGATATTTAACGCGCATCTTGTCAGAAAAGCCAGTTCTGTAATCAGCGGTAAATCTCCATCACCTGCGGGCTTTCACATTGAGCAGCATTAACTACACAGAGCCGTTGTTCACTGACGAGCTGCGCAAAAAAAATCGCACGAATATGAACGTGGATTTGCGCAGCTCGTCGTCGCGGAAGACGCAATTGAGGCGAATATCGTGCGTTCGCGGCAAACGCATCGCGCAATTCACCTCTATTCGCGTCTTTGCGTTGACTTTGTATGTAATCTACTCGCGCGAATAATTACATTTGCGTCTGGTGTGAACACACCATTAGGTGTACACACTGTTTAATGCAGGGACATGGTATGTTTTAACCTGCAGTTACACATGCATAAAACTATGTTAAACATAAAACATTGAATAGTGATATTTGAAAAGATTTTTTTTTTAAATGAAAAGATACTTTAAATGTGAAATTAAAACCGCCAGCAGGTGGCAGCAAGTCAATATTAATAAGTGAGTAATTGCGATTGAACCGAATCATTTAAACGGTTGATTCATTCAGGAACGAAACACCGTCATGTTGCTCAGAGACGTAAAACAGTGCTGTGGCTGTGTTTGGAATTATTTTTGCTGTCGAAATAGAGCAAAAACAGGCAATATAGTGTCTAAAACGTAAGTCTCTATTAACTACATGTTTATTGGCTTTTGTATAAAATCAATATCACATTTGTAATCATGCTGATTTAAAAAAAGAAAAGAAAACGGCACTCTTCATGTCATATTGATTAACTATATACATTTTCTGCCCACATATATTAAATTTCGTGATCATTCTAAATGCATTTTAATAGACTGAATCATGCAGTGAAAGAACGCACTGTAAATGCCTCATGCACAAGTCTAACCTACTAGACTTCATCACATTATGTATGCGTGCACTCTGTTGGAGTGTTTTGTCGATAATATCAAATCGCACATCATTTTAAACAACAATCATGATATTATCACAGATGATACAGTGTTTCCCCTAGGTTACAGCTTTGGTGGGGAGGGGGGTTGACGCGACATGTTTTCCGACACACGCTCTGTCCACTGGTGCAAACAGGGTGTAAAAATTGTTTTCAGAGGCGTGCTCCGCCCTAAATTTGACACACCCCAAAGCAGTGGTGTTGTAGCGTTGCCAGCGGCGCTGAGCGCAGATTTGATGCTGTAGTGGAAACGCACCGTTATTATTATCAATGCTAAAAACAGTTGAGCTGCTTCATGTTTGCATGTAGAAGCGGTTTTCAGGATTATTTGATTAATAGAAAGTTCAAAAGAACAGAATCTAGGCCTGTTTGAAAAAGAAATATTTTGTAACATTATCATATTTTTTTCGTGTTCACATTTGGTAAATTTAACACATCCCTGCCAATTAAAGTCAATAATTAAAAATAATAATAATTTTTTTAAAAATTAATAAATACTAATCTTACACTCTAAAAAATGCTGGGTTGTTTCAACCAAACTTTGGGTCAAATATGGACTAACCCAACTTTTGGGTTAAAAATTTAATGTAAAAATGTAACCCAACGGTTGGGTTAGTCCATATTTGACCCAAAGTTGGTTTGAAACAACCCAGCATTTTTTAGAGTGTACTGACCCCAAACTTTTGAACAGTTGTATATGTTTGCTTTTCCGATTTATGGCAATCAAATTGTTGCATTTTCATTTTATTTTACTGTAGCAAGTAGTTTTATCTCATTGCATTCTGATTGCAATTCTTTCCGCAAACCTGGGTAAGACAGGATTTATTTTATTGTGGCATGGTGAAGGAAACGCTAGGTTTTATTTTGTGGAAAAGGCCCGTGTGTGAAGATTATTTCAGTTTAGTTAAACTCTGCAAAACAGGCAGAGCTGAACAAACACCTTTGTGAACAAAAACTGTGAAAAAAATAAAAAATTATAAATCATGCAACGCGAATCCTCTCATTAGCCATTAAATTCTCACAAGTTAACCATCAACTGCACAATGCTGCTAATACATTCAAAGACAGCCTGAGCTCAGGCCACTAAAATGCCATCACAACAGCGGTTTTAGTATGCACTTCATCATCCTAAAGAGCATCAAGAGCTCTGAGCTGAACGAAACAATCCTTCATTGTCTGACACGCATTATTAGATGAACTGACAGGATGAATAGAGGTTAAATGGGACACACTCAAGCTTGAACTAGGCCACTGATTGAACAAAATCACTGCAACGGGACACATTTTGATTTATGATTAACTCACTGTGCATTCAGATGGACCAAACAGCGACAAAGTCACACTGCATTCAGTTTCACAGTGTTTGCATAAATGCAATGCAACCTTCCCTGAACTGTACAACAAATACAGCAATCAGTCAGGATTTAGGACAGCACCATGGTATGCCAGGTCCTGCTTTATGTGGGTTCAATGCGTCTCCAGCAGAAAACAAACCCTGAGGTTGCTCTTTCTGTGGGTGTCTGCTCAAACTTGCCCAGGACAACAGCAACCATGTGGGGAATGCAATGTCAACTCTTAGTGGCCAAACTTCATCCCAAACTGAAACTCATTCTACACATAGACTACAAATCAGTGTTGTTGTTGACATGTTGGAAAGGTGAATCAATTGAACGGATGCTAACCT
Organism: Sinocyclocheilus anshuiensis; assembly: GCF_001515605.1. Lineage (NCBI taxonomy): Eukaryota > Metazoa > Chordata > Actinopteri > Cypriniformes > Cyprinidae > Sinocyclocheilus > Sinocyclocheilus anshuiensis. The sequence continues at coordinate 392,271 of NW_015536464.1, read as the reverse complement.
GATTCAAAACGAGTCACTTTCTTTATCACTAACCAAATTAACTTACTTCAGTTATACATATATTCTTTAGTTAGTTTGTGTTTAAAAGTTTTGCTCTGTATATCCGGGTGTTTACGTTCTCTTTGAAACTGCTTATTGTTAGGATTTCCTTGAATGTTCCTTGTGATGTTTTGAAACAGAGCAACAGGTTGTTGAGCTATTAGCATTTAGCGGCTAATCATCAACACCAACTCAAAACATCAAAACACCTCTGTTTATTATTAATCACGACATTACTAAAACTGAAAACGCATTACCTGTGTGGATGTATTAATAAAATCCCTCCATAAAACTTTGAGTCCGGGAAGAGTTTTAAACGCAGCTCCCTCAGGTTAACCTCGCGGCTGTCAGTCAAACTCTGTCAGGTCCACAAACTCTCAAAACGAGACGAGATGAAATAAAGTAACATCCGAAATGTCCTTGCACTAATATGTCCTGATCCAGAGCCCTCTCATGGCGCAGTTAACCCGATGTCAGCTCGTGTTTACCGACCGCAGCAGCAGTTGGTTCACTGTCAGGTTTCTAGCTGCTCTGATGGGGCGAGAGATCACGGGTTGCCAGGTGTCTCACCTGGAACTCCTCCTCCGCGAACCTGTGGCGGTTATTCATGTCCGAGCTGGCAGCCTGGCAGGTCACGTGACAAGGAAACGCTCGAACTTGCCTTGAAGATCACACGGTTGCCAGGTTGCCTTTTTAAAATGTTTGATTTGCAAATGTATATATTTTACATAATATAATAACATTTTCTATGCAAGTTGTAACATATGCTACTGTAAAATGTTAATGTTTATTAATCTTAATATTATTTTATTTTAATGTTATTATTTTATTTATAATTGATATTAATTAATTTCATAATTGCAGATAAATAAAATGGGAAATTATGAAGCACTATCCTTTTTTTTTGTTTTGTTTAAAAAAAAAATCCTCTACAGTAGAGGATATATATATATATATATATATATATATATATAAAATTCTTGAAAGTATTAAAAATCTTTCCTTAGAGCCA
>NW_015536464.1:387391-390982 GCF_001515605.1 Sinocyclocheilus anshuiensis | reverse complement strand
TATATATATATATATATATATATACTGTATACACTATCCTTTTTTTTGTTTTGTTTAAATTTGTTTTCCTCTACAGTATATTTTTTTTGATGTACTTAAACATTCTTGTCATCATTACAGAAATAAATTGAAAGTACATTTTTAAGCACTATCATTTTTTTTTTTTTTACATTTGTTCTTTACCAGTATATAGCCTACAAAAATGTAAATAAATACTTATCAAATAAATGGTTTAATACCTTTATTTATTTATTTTCAATAGTTGTGTTTTATTCTCTACAATTCTCACACTATAAATCACATTTATGTGCATCAGTTCTGCCAGCTGACATGGGACTTGATTTACTAGTCACGCTTTCCATCTAGTGGCCACATTTAATACTGCAAGCCAAATAATAATAATAGTAATAATAATAATAATAATCATTTAAGAAGCTTATTGCTTATTTAGTAGTATCCCTTGAGGATATCTATAAACTATATAAACATAAAAAGGAATCTTCTTAGTTAAGAACTGGCCATAGCAGTTATAGTTTGCTATTATAATCTCATCTCTCTTTTAGTGAAAGTGAGTCCAAAGTCACCCATTCACCTATGGATCCTCTGCAGTGAATGGGTGCCGTCAGAATGAGAGTCCAAAGAGCTGATAAAAACATCACAATAATCCACAAGTAAGCCACCACTCCAGTCCTTATGAAGCAATAAGCCATAGCCATTATTAAGATGTTTTAACTTTAAACTGTTTCTTCCAGTTAAAAGTCTATAATAGAAAAATGTCTTGTCTGAATCAGGAGAGAAATCTGCACAGATCAAGTGCAGTTTAATGTGCAAGCTAAAACAGCCCAAAACAGCTATAAACAAATATGTGACCCTGGAGCACAAAAGCAGTTATATAATTTTAATGTTGTTGCATTTAATGTTATTATTCTATTTTAATGTTATTACAATGAACCACTTCCTAACAACAATGAATACTATGAAAACAATGTGAAATATTGCAGAAATGCCTGGACTAACTAACGAACTAACTAAATAAATACATAAATAATCTAGGCCTACATAAATTCTGTGTAAGCCACACAAACTGGGGTCCATAAAAATAAATAGAATGCATTATTAAAAAAAAAGGAAAAAACATCGGATGAACTGATTTTAATGTATTGACAGCCCTAATATTTCTATAATGTCTGTTTGACAAAGCTGAACTGAAATCTGTCCCTCTGGAGGAACATTTCACTTCACTGACATGACCTAAATTTAATAACCAAATTCATTTCTAAAACACATAGCTATTGAGATCTCTTCATCATACCATCTCATGTATTACCTGTAAACCATTTCACATTGAATGCACTGTTCTCATTAAATGGTCTAGCTGCTTTTGTCACCTTAAAACAGCTGATTTTATACATCTGGCAGAGTCATATAATCAGTCAACCCCAGTGGTCCTCAACCAGAGGGCCTTTAGCAACTTTCAAGACGGCCAAAGAATGACTTAGTGTTGAAGTAACAGTACTGAAGTGATACATTATTATTGATATATACAAATAATCTGAACACACTAAGTTAAAATGCTTAAAACATGGGAAAGTTTGAGAACTACTAGTCTACACTGTATTTCACGATCCAACAATACTTTATCCCATCATTTCTAATTTTTAGACCACAGAAATCATTGTAAAGAGCAACTCATGATGGGATATATGACATCCCAGACTTATCAGGTCACACGGTTTAAAGTCAACAATGCATTCTTTACCACAAGTGATTCATCATGATCTTGCAAAGAATCGCTGGCAGAAATCAACAGCCACAGTCCATTTCAAATCACAATCTATATGCTCATATTACAGTATTTTGCTTGTGTAGTTGTGGTTTTGTGCAGCTCAGATATTGACTTCTTTGGTGATAAAAGGTGAGTTCACACACTTTCAGTTTACAGTTATCAGTCTAGACTCCTAGACATGCATGAAGCATTGTCCAAGACTGAAGTAGTTAGACATCAGGACTAGATTTACAGTTAACAGTGCTGGTTAATCCAGAACTACTCATAATCTGTGTCTAAAACAACTTTGTGACTCATACATCTAACGTCATTGTCTGTGCATAGCTGGAAGGAAAATAGGGGAAGTCTCCAATGTAATCGGCTTTTCTCTCAACACAATTCCCACTCTGAAAAAAAAAATGAAGTGAATACAGCAGACAGGATTTACTTTGTACATTTAACAAGTTAGTGTAAACTATTAATCGAATTCATTAACAGGATCGTACACCAAAAAGTCCTTAAGAAGGCCTTACAATCACAAAATAGAAAAATTATTAATAATAGAGAAATTTATTTCAAATGTACCTTAGTTAAAAAGAAGTGTGCTTAAATACTGAATGTGTATTTCAAATCATACAGTGTGCATATTTTTAAGAGTCTGTACTTGTAGATAATGTAATATTAATGAAATAAAATGACACTTAAGTGGACTTCAAGAGAGACACTTTCTTCTATGTCTTTATGACTGTCTCTTTACACACTTTTTTATATGTTTATTAAAAAAGTGCAGTGTGTCGTTAATCATAAATGTTTATCAGTATTCAGCAGTAAACTTGAACCTTATTTCAAAGACAAAAGCAGTAATTGTGAAGTGACATATAAGTCCTACTTAAGTGGGTCAAATAAAAGTGCATTTAATATAAATTTTAATTAGAACTGTGAATAACATGCAAGTGTCCAAAAACATTACATTCAGTTCACACTGAAGTTTATATATATTTTTAAGTACATTATTTCCATAAGTACATTTCAATTTAAGCTGTCCTTCATTTTCATAGGGATATATGTAAATAGAATAAAGTTGCATGACTTCACTGTTACATCACAGAATAAACGGCATTCAGTCAGTCTTCAACATAACTGATGGGTTTTTCCCCGAAAGCTCCTGGAAAAAAAAAAAAAAACACAAATAAATCACATTCAAGAGGTGATAACCTACAGTCTGTTTATTCACAACAGAACAATGAACGTTTGACAACTGTTACATCCTCTCGGTGATAAACTGTGATACCTCAGCCAATACGGGTTAAGTTTGGAGTGGAAAACAGCACTCTGACAGACCCCTGAAGTGTGGGCCGCAGATACGATAGACTCACAGCAATGACAGACTCACAGAGGGAAAAAGAAACGCTGTGTGTCTGATAATGTACAGTAGAATGCATGATCTGGGTTGAGTCACACATTAATTCCCACTGAAGTACCTGCCTTTGTGTTACATACAGAGACAGATGAAAGAGATATGGAGCACAATGGAAACTAGAACCTTTGTTTTTCATAACAAATCGTATCTCACATTTTTAGTTTCACAAGCAATTTAAGTTCTTGTAGTTCTAAGAATGATTTGTCATATTTTTAGTATGACCACATAAACAGCAGGATACACACTATTTATCTGATGAAGTTCAGCACAACAGCAGCCTACATTCTCTTCATTAGATTCCAGTCAGCTTTCACTGTTTCCATTCAGTGTGTTGAGCAACATTTGACTAAAAATACTGTGTGTGTGTGTGTGTGTGTGTGTGTGTGTGTGTGTGTGTGTGTGTGTG
>NW_015536464.1:385049-387338 GCF_001515605.1 Sinocyclocheilus anshuiensis | reverse complement strand
ATCAACATTTGACTGAAAATACTGTGTGTGTGTGTGTGTGTGTGTGTGTGTGTGTGTGTGTGTGTGTTTATTATTATTCGTCAAACTTCTGTTTGAATAGGCAAGTGTGAATAGAAACTTGGAGAACTGTTTCTGCATTTCATTCATGCTGGGAATTCTGTTATTTCCTGGCAGAACTTTGTTTTGTAGTAAAGGTCTCATACTGATAGCACAGTTAGTGCTGGTGGCACTGTGAATACCACATCTTCGATAGCCCATTATATTTTTTTAAGCCAACTAGAAGTCAGCATCCACTTTTTATACACCATTACTATAAATACAGTAATAAAAATGTGAATAATGATCACTGAATGCATGGACTCCAGAAACACCTGCATTATAAATTGATTATTATTACTGACCTGCAGCCAAGCTGTGTGAAAAATAAAAATAAAAATTGTTTTTCACTGAATTACACATGAACGATTGTGATGTATTATATAATGATGCATTGTATGACATGCATGCGCGCGCACACACACACTCACACACAAACGCACACACACTCACGCACACAGACGCACACACATTCACACTCAAAATAAAAATAAAAATTGTTTTTCACTGAATTACACATGAACGATTGTGATGTATTATATAATGATGCATTGTATGACATGCATGCGCGCGCACACACACATTCACACACATACGCACACTCACACGCACACTCACACTCACACTCACACTCACAGACGCACAAACACACTCACACTCACAGACGCACACGCACACACACTCACACTCACAGACGCACACACACACGCACACGCACACGCACACTCACACTCACACTAACAGACTCACACATGCACTCACACTCACAGACGCTGACTCACACTCACAGACGCACACACACACGCACACGCACACTCACACTCACACTAACAGACTCACACACACACTCACACTCACAAACACACACTCACACAACACGCTCACACTCACAGACACACACTCACACGCACACGCACACTCACTCTCACACTCACACTCACAGACGCACACACACACTCACACTCACAGACGCACACACACACTCACACTCACAGACGCACACACACACTCACACTCACAGACGCACACACACACTCACACTCACAGACGCACACACACACTCACACTCACAGACGCACACACACACTCACACTCACAGACGCACACACACACTCACACTCACAGACGCACACACACACTCACACTCACAGACGCACACACACACTCACACTCACAGACGCACACTCACACTCACACTCACAGACGCACACACACACTCACACTCACAGACGCACACTCACACTCAGACGCACACGCACACACAGACGCACACGCTCACACTCACAGACGCACACGCACACACTCACAGACGCACACGCACACGCTCACACTCACAGACGCACACGCACACTCACAGACGCACACGCCCACTCACAGATACACATGCACACGCACACGCTCACACTCACACTCACAGACGCACACGCACACTCACAAAACGCACACGCACACGCTCACGCTCACACTCACACTCACAGACGCACACGCACACACACACACACACCCACACATTGTGAAAAACAAAATAGCTTACCAAAACACCCCTCAGACTTCTTTGGTAAATAAATATTGAAATAATAAATATATTTTTTTTAATAAATACTTTTCTATGTTTTATTTCATCCTGGTGTTGTTAGAATTGTGCGAATCATTTTTGCACTTCTTAAACTTAACATAGCAGTATGTACTACCAATAAATATTCGAACATATCTTATAACCGATAAACTGATTAAATTAACATTTATTATTGTGGGCTTCCGTTTCCGTAAGAACATAAATAAAGAATATAAACTGTTTTCAACATTGCTTTAATAATAATAATAATAATAATAATAATAATAATAATAATGTTTCCTGCTTGCCAAATCAGCATATTAAAATGATTTCTGAATGATCATGTGACACTGAAGACTGGAGTAATGATGCTCAAAATTCAGTTTTGATCACAGGAATAAATTACGTTTTAAAATAATAGAAAACAGAAAACAGTTATTTTAAATTGTAATAATATTTCATAATTTTACTGTATTTTTTATCAAATGATTGCAGCATTGGTAAGGATCAGAGACTCTTTCAAAAATATTTTTTAACATCTTACTGACCCCAAACTCGAAATGCAAAATGCAAAAACAGGAGAAAACAAAGACTAGAAAAATGTGAAAACTTCTGCACATCTTGCACGACTGGTCTAA
>NW_015536464.1:378920-385017 GCF_001515605.1 Sinocyclocheilus anshuiensis | reverse complement strand
TGATTTCTGAATGATCATGTGACACTGAAGACTGGAGTAATGATGCTCAAAATTCAGTTTTGATCACAGGAATAAATTACGTTTTAAAATATATTAAAATAGAAAACAGGTATTTTAAATTCAAATACATAAAATCTTACCAACCCCAAATTTTTGAACAGTCCTGATAACTGTCAATCAACTTGATATAAATCACTTTTTTAGATATCATTCCAAGTCAAACATAGCATAAATACAGATACAGTTATTTTTCTCCTTGCTCAAATGCCAGATGATGTCAACCCAGAGCTAACGTTACTAGATGTGTTCCTCTCAATGTCCTTGATAAGAAACATTTAATCTAGCACAAAAACAATGAGTTTAACCATCCCACACTCTCCCGTCCTCGGTGTCAGAGGCTAATAATAGACCATTAGCTAAGACAACTCTTCATGGCATTTTAAAACAGTGACGTGTGATTGTGGGCTAATCAGGTGAGACCACAGGAGGACGTGCCTTCAGGGATGTTGTCAGGTTTATAACAGAGGCAGCTTCTGATTGAGTCCTCTGATAAACATGCTCATGTGAGGTCTGTGCGGAGATGCAAGTTGGCATGTAGCAATACTTGAGAAGGGCACGTAGTTCATGTTATCACTATCACTTTGTTTTGTATGATATCTGAAATGTGTATAATCCAAGCACATATGGGCTGTGCCATGGAAATGGCAACCATATTTTCCCCTTGTTTTGAGAAAAGGAACAAAGCCCCTTTTAAACAGTTTATTTAGTTATTTTATTGTACCGTATAATCAATCACACAAACAAATAAAACAACAATTTAGGCAGCCGTTTGAATGGAAACTCGATATTTTACTTTGTTATCAGTCACCTCCTTAAGAGACTTTTTATTTTTAAAATGTTATTTTTAAATGCTAGAACATTAACCTTTAGCAGCACTCACTGGACATTTCATTCCAGAATGGCTGCGATACATGCTAAAACATCGCCACGTTCAGGTTAACAAAAACAAAACAAAAAAAACAATGGAAGAACCAACGTATTTTGCAAAAATGTGGTTTCAGGCAACAGCTAATTTAACCAGGAAATTATTCAATGATTAGGCATGTAGCCTACTGTATGTATGTTTGTGTCTAGCATAATTCTGAGAAAAAAAGTAAGTATCTTCCTCAGAATATAAATAACCTGCAAATGTGAGTTTACATCTCACAATTCTGAGAAAAGAAGACAGAACTGCCAGATTTAAACTCGCAATTTCATGAAAAAAGTCAGAATTGTGCGATAAAATGTCAAAAATAGCCTACATTATATTTTACTCAGTGGCGGAAACGGCCTTCCATATTTAGTAGTAGGCTATGTTTCTAAGACTAATTTCCATTCTATGACAAATTAAATGGAGAATAGCCTAATGCATAAACTACAATTTTAGCACTTACAGTGACCATGAGCTCAGGCCTTGTTGCTTCTGTTCCCCTCCATCTACAGAACAGATGCCACTATCCAAATTAATTGGCATAGTGGAAGCATATACTGTAGGTTAATAACTATAGGGAAAAAAGTGAAGTAAATAGTCAAACTGTTTTACACTACATACCAGTGGGCGATTATATTAAATACCAAATACCAGTTTACAATATATAGCAGCACAACCCACTGTTTTTGTACAGCTAAAATAACTGGAAAGTGAAAGCCTTGCACGTTCAAGTGACAAATGGCCATTCATCCATTACAAATAAGGTGGATTGCATGATGTGTCATCAAGATTCAAGACCGAGACAGATAGTGGTGTTGTTTCTAATGATGCACTGTACTGATTCTCAGCTGGCTGCAGGTGTGTGTGTGTAATATGTTCAAGTGAGTCCTCGAATCCAAAGGAATCAGATAAGACGACACTAGTGTTAAGAAACACTAAACAAACTCACAAGATCTTGCGGGCAAAAGAACGACATGGTCCAGACAATAAAGTCTGACAAATGCACACATTCATACGGATCTGCATTGTTCAGCTCCTAGTGAGATGATAAATAGGTTAGTCAACAGCAAGTGTGTGCCAGCTCAATTAGCTCTTATCAGGTTATCAGTCATGGACAGATCATTTAGTTGTGTGCATATATATTCAGCTCATGAGAATAAGTTGAATATGTATCTAGTAATCATTAACCTTTGTTGCAGTGGTTCAGAAGTATAGTGGAGGATACTTGCTAACGTTTTGTTGATGTCTGTGAATGTGCGGCACTAAGGCTTTCTTCTGGAGATTAAACCTGAATGTTTCCAACTAAAGCCAGAGAGATCACCTTGTCATTATCAAGTTGTAATGCTTAGTCAGTCACTAAAATCATATAAATAATTTAGCTGCAACTGTGATTTAGCTATAATTATTATGTAGCATCAGCAATCACAGATTTGACTATTGGCATAACATCTGGTGCATACTGTAATAGCTTGTAATGAAATTCAAAGGAACACTTTAGTATAGGAACCAATTCTCACTATTACCTAGTGGCTTATTAGCATGCCTATTATTAACATATTGGTTGTTTATTAGTACTTATAAAGGGACGCATTCTGCATGACCATATCCCTAATTCTACCCCTAATTCTAAACTTAACAACTACCGAACTAACTATAAATAAGCATCAAATTAGGAGTTTATTGAGGCAAAAGTCATAGTTAATGGTTTGTTAATAGCGAGAATTAACCCTTAAAAGAAAGTGTGACCAAATTCAGGTATAAGTTCTTCTCCAAAGTGTTCCTTTTTCAGCACAGTCATGGACATTTGTGATAATGAGCGAAGCAGTTATTTAATAATTTCACAGGGACATCATGTTTTTAAGCCCTGTGATGAACTGGCCATCTGTCCTGTGTGCCCCCTCCCTATGACCCAAGACGCTGACGCAGACTCCAGCCCCCTGTGACCCTAAAGAGGATCAGCTTTTTGGCGAATGGATGGATGGGTCGTGTAGTTAAAGTAAGTCTAAAACACACAAGAACTGACTGCACATAATCAGCTCCATATGGCTTTTCAGAAGTAGTAAACTTGCTCTGTAGCTCACCCGGTACAACAGCGCATTTGCACACTTTTATGTCCCGTGAGAAACGAGTCATGACGCTTGATAAAAGAGGTCTAAAAATAATCTAAAAGGGCATGACTGCTTCAGCAAATGAATATTTTTTCACATTTGCTTTTGCTACCACTATTGGTTAGTTTTAGGGTAGGGTTTACATTATTTTCGAGCCCGGTCTCATGAAAATGCGTATAAATAGTACGCCAAATAAAAACGAAAACTCGTGGTATTGATACGCAAAAACGGATTTTGGCGTGCATATGATACACATGTGTTTGGCGTGCATATAATACGCAGTTTTCGCGTGCATATGATACGAAATTTGTTGGCGTGCATATGATACGCAGTTTTCGCGTACATATGATACGCATCTACCCCACAACCCTAAACCTACCCATCGCGTAGCATATACACGGCAAAGTCCATTTTTGCGTATCAACACCACGAGTTTCCGATTTTATTTGCCGTACTATTTATACTCACTTTCATGAGATCGAGTTGTATTTTCATACCATTATTAATTACATGATAGAGCATTAACCTTTGCCGCCACTCACCGGACATTTATTTTATCAACAATTCAAAAGCTTTTTTTTTTTTTACTTCCATTTAGTAATTTCAATTGTAATGAAAAAAAACAAAAACAATCCAAAGCTTGAGCAGTCATATACCTCTATGAGGGCACCATCATTTTTTTCTGGTAATGTTAGGCTGCTTTGATTAATATGCTACTGAATGTTTAGCGATCATGTTGGCTTCCTTGTGCATTAATAACTTTTGTACACTCCTTCCATTTATGCAGATCTTCTTCTTCGCTCCAGAAGTGCCATACTATTTCAGATGATCCATAACAGTGCCCCCTACAGTATAACAGTGACTACAATTCTGGATTGCCAGAATAACTTGCCAGTGGTGGGGAAGCGTTGTGTCATAAATTACTGAAAATTGTAACAGAGAAATAGTTAATATAACGGTTTTACGGTTTACATCGCTCCAGCTCCATAGTGGTTCAGATCAGAGTATGTGAGTGGTGCTGAGTGGAAACAGGTTTGTGTGATTTTGCCTGGAGCGAGGAGAAGATTTTTGAAAGTTGGTGCATCTGTGTTTTCTCTCGTCCCAAGATCGCCCAGAGTTGAAGTGACTCAATGCCCTTTGAACGAGGAGGGGAAATTGATGTCATTCCAGTCTGTCTGTTGCTTGATGCTTTGGCTTGTTTTGTACCTATTTTTGATAGTGGATAAAAATATATGAACTAACTGTCCACATTTGCTCTGAAACGTTCACCTGGTGGTTTGGCTAAACTCTTACAAAACATGCCCTATGACATAACAAATCCACATCAAATCCCATGTAACACTGGGCCTGCTCTAAAACATCAGTATTCCAGTGGAAAACAGTGCACTGTGGAAAAACCCTTCTCTTGGTTTTAGGATGAAGCAAGCCATGATTTTTGCATCACTGTGAGTCATTTGACCTCTTGTTCCTGGTCCATGCCAGAGCAGTGCACCCTGATACGTAACTGTGACCCCTCTCCGCTGTATGCTAATTCTGTCAACTTTCCTAGCCTTCAAGATGGGTATCTGTGTCCCTTCATGTCTGTCACATCATGGAAAACGATAACAAGTTGTTGGAGGAGAGAGATTGTTTTTTGAGCAGTGGAAAACAGGCCCAAATTTAGCAGATCTGACAGTCTGGAGATTGTCATATAGTCACACAGGAAAATGGAACAATGGCTTCCAGCTACTGAGGAATCTGGGTGTACCCAGCGGGAGCGCAGACTGACTTGATTTGGAGGGCGTTTCAGGACAAGAGTTTAATGGAATAGAAACTCCAGGTCATCACATTGGAGAAAGCGGGTCTCAGATGTATTGGTGTATGTTTACCTGTTACCTAACAGTGGGTCAGGAGCGGACAACAGTGAAAAATAATTAGATCACAACTCCGTCGGGAATGAGGGCAGACGATGTAAACACCTCATGAATGTGAACAGCAAAAACAAGATCATAGTTACTTTAATCAAATGTAATTCCTACAATATTCTAAAGATGCTCTGTGTCACATTTACAGGGGAACACATGGTTGCATTTGAGACCTTTAAAGGGACAGTTCACCCAAAAATGATGTTATCCCTCAAGTTGTTCCAAACCTGTATGAGTTACATAGAACATAAAAGAAGATATTTTGAAGAAACAGCTTTTTCTCCATATTATGGAAGACAGTGGCCACCATCAGCCGTTTGTTTACCAGCATTCTTCAAAATATCTTCTATTACAGAAGATAGAAACTCATACAGGTTTGGAACAACTTGAGGGTGAGTAAATGACAGAATTTTCATTTTTGGGTGAACTATCCCTTTAAAGGGGTCATATGATGTTGCTAAAAAGAACATTATTTTGTGTATTTGGTGTAATGAAATGTGTTTATGTGGTTTAAGATTCAAAAAACACATTATTTTCCACATACTGTACAGTATTGTTTCTCCTCTATGCCCCGCCTTTCTGAAACACGTCGATTTTTACAAAGTTCATCGTTCTGAAAAGCGAGGTGTGCTCTGATTGGCCAGCTATCCAGTGCGTTGTGATTGGCTGAATACCTCAAGCGTGTGACGGAAATGTTACGCCCCTTACCATACTGTGATGCTGTGTCCCGGCCAGAGCGGCGAGATGTGGGGACATAATTACGGATTATAATGACTTATACTGTCTTTTTATGCATTGCGTTGCATCGCGCCGCGTAAACATAAAACCATGTCTGCATTTGTGATCGGAGAAATGACAAACAACAAGCGCTACTCTACACTGCTCAAAACTCGCGTTTGAATCGTCAGTGGCAAATTCTTTAAATGAAAACGTACTTACAGTCTGAGAGCAGAACAGACGCAGTGTAGTCTACTCTCCCAGGATCAGGAAACAGTCCTCCATAAAATGCGCTGCACACATCTAAATATTTGGGTTGAACTGTTATGGAACAGTGTTGTAACTTAACCACTGATTTCTAGTCGTGTCCTCTTTTGGAAGGCCAAACAAAGTAGTTT
>NW_015536464.1:368923-378904 GCF_001515605.1 Sinocyclocheilus anshuiensis | reverse complement strand
CTCTTTTGGAAGACTAAACAAAGTAGTTTCGCTTTCACAACGAAAAACACAGCGTCACACACAGCGGGCTTGAGGCGGATTCGATGAAGGAGCGTCCGGAGGGCTTGAGGCAACCACATCTGACGACCCCGGGCTGGACTCAACGGTGAAAGCCGATCTGGCGATCCACAGCGTGAAGTTGATGTATTCCCTCAGCGACCAGCACGGATCAGCTCCAGGCATGACGAAGCGGATATCGTCCTCTTTTGGAAGGCCAAACAAAGTAGTTTTTCTTTCACAACGAAACACAGCATCTTCACGACATGGCTGCAGCGTCAACAACAATACTACAGCAAGAATAAAAGTTACGCCTTCTTTCTTTGCGTGAACATTTGGGCGGCGTTATGCAAATCTTCCCACATAGTGACGTAGACATGTGGGGGCGTGTTAGAACGAGCCGTTTTAGGTAGGTGTGGTTAACTCTTAACTTTTATAAAGAATATCTCTTTGGATTTGAGACTTTAGTCTTTGCAACTTTACAGATCTTCTTTATGCACCAAGAGCTTGTAACACTCCAAAGAGAAAGGAAAAATTGTGATAGTTTAGTAATGTTTTATAAAGGGTGGTTACAGTAAAGGTGTTCACTTGGTGCTTATATGTGACAGTGTGACAGATCTCAGGAAGAAGAGGGCGAGATTTCAGCCAGGACTCTAAAGGACACTTACTTTTAAAAAGAGTAGCCTACTTATTATGGAAATAATATACTTTAGAAGATATACTTAAAGGGTTAGTTCACCCAAAAATTAAAATGCTGTCATTAATTACTCACCCTCATGTCGTTTCTAAACCTGTAAGACCTCCGTTCATCTTCGGAACACAAATTAAGATATATTTGATGAATTCTGAGAGCTCTCTGACCCTCCCATAGACAGCAAGGATCCTTACACTATCAACGTCCAGAAACGTAGCAAGGACATCGGTAAAATAATCCATCTGACACCAGGTGTTCAACCGTAATTTTACAAAGCTACGAGAATACTTTTTGTACGCAAAGAAAACAAAAATAATAAACAACTTTATTCAACAATTCGTCACCTCCACGTCACCCTGGTGCCATTTTGAAGAGTCGAACGTGAACAGCGTATGCCATTCTGTGTCAGCTGCGTCACGCGGAACTATCCCTTTAAGAATGAAATTAATGTTTTCGGCACTTCTTTGCATATTACAGTTTTTCTCAATTGCTTTGGCACATTTTTCGAAACAATAAGAAATTCCAATCTGATGTGAACAAGAAGCTAATTGTTCAGAGATCTGAACTTATTGTTTCGGGAAAAAAAAGTTTCATTCGAGAACTGAGCCAAAGCAATTGAGAAAAACTGTAAATGCAGTTAGCTGAACTTTACAGTGCTTTTTGAAATTCAACAACAACTTAATTCTGTTGTGTTACTCTACTTAACATATTTGATATTGAAGTTTACTTAACCCTCTGGTATTGTTCATTTGGGAGTCACACTTGTGTTGTTTGCGGTCAAAAGTGACCGGACACCTGAAATGTAATTTTTTTTTTTTTTTGTAAAATCAATATATTATATTTTTGTTCAATAATATTTTTTCTTTTGTACTTTGAGAGAATTTCATGGCACTAATTCATATTTATGCAATAATTATGATCAATTGTTCCCAATGTAAATAATACTTTTTTATTTTCAATTACTTTTCAAGTGGAGTGTGTCTGTTTTGCGCTCTTGATATTTTAGAGTGTCACCCCTTCATTGCTGTGCACATTTTTTTCTGCATCACGAATAATTTGTAGATTGTACTTACACACAAAAAAAAAATCTCTGTATTTTCATATTTTTGTGTATTTCCCATTCATTTCAAACAACGTAAGTGTGACGATTTTTAATGAGCATTTAGCTTTTTCAAATCAAGTCCATGGTTTTTATTTATTTTTTATTTATTTTATTTTATTTTATTTATGGTCACATAGTGACTGCCATAAAAGTCACTGAGTTTCGTACCATTCCGATGAAGTAGCGATTTTTAAAAATGTGAAACCTTTTTTTTCTCCAGTCTAAAATGACCGAACAACAACAGAGGGTTAATTCACTTGTGTAAAATCTACAGTACATCATTTTGTTGAAATAACTAACTGGTCAGTAAATCTGTAGTTCCCAGAATGCTTTGCAAGGGACTGCATTACGACAGTAAATCTGAGGATTAAGTGTTATTTTATGCAGAACCATTATGCAGACGTGTGTCGCCTAATGTATGTTTCGACCATGGACATTCAGTGAGTGATCGCTACTTTACTGCCAATATTGACGTCAGTTTTTTTCTTATTTGTTCATTATGTACAATGTGCATTAACACAACAGCTTATTTTAAAAAATTTTAAAATATATTGAAATTAATAATAAAAAAAGGATTTGATCCCACATAAGAAAATGTAATATTTTGAGTGTTGAATGTCATGTATCTATATATTTTGTAATTAAGCATTCGTAACAATGAAGTTGCAATTTAGTGTTTTTAAAATGTTTTGACTTTGAATGTAATAACAAATAACATTACAGGTAAAATTATAATAAAGTACTTTACATGTGCTTTAGTATGTTGCTCAACACATCAAACATGTACTTTTTAAAGCACAACAACATTTATTAAAACATAATGATTTAAAATGTACTTTAAAGTAGAACTTGTAACTTGTCATTATTACCAAGTGCACTTTTTTAAATGTAATAAGTGTGTTAAGAAACAGTCTTTAACGTGAACTCTCTTTGAGTACACTTAAGTGTCATTTTATTTGTTTTAATCAAGTTGCCTTTTATTTCATTAATACAATATTATATGCAAATACATTTTTTTAAAACCTTTTCAAATTTGAAGGACACCTCAAGTGCACCTTCAGTATAATTAAGCACACTTCTTTTTCACCAGGGGAGGTATGACACGCCAAGCAAAATCAAGTTCTTTCAAGTCAGCCAGTCAGATGCCGTCTATTCGTATGTTAAGAATTTATTAAGGATTTAGTATGACTTTACTAAGGGTGTGACATATGTCATTAAAGCTATTAAGGTTGTCTGTTCTCAGAATGACGCCATTCCGTCATTCCAGATCAGTCACAGTTCATATACAGGCAACTATGGCAAACATGGGAAACCCCACACTGCTTCCTGAGAAGAATATCTGTCTTTGATCGCATGTGGAGATATGTGATTATTTTAGAAACTTGTGCTACTTGAAACAGGAGAGATTACAAGAAATCATTTGTCATTCTTTCTGGTAAAGCACAACCTTTTAGGAAACAATTAATGTTAACTTGTTGACATTAACATGAAACTGGTGCCACCAATAGCTTTGGGGCAAAAGTTTTGAATAGCGATGTTGCCATATGACGGTTTTATAGTTTGTATTGTTGATTAGTTTGTTAGGGTGACTCAGTGGGTAGCAATGCCAGCAAACACACCAAGAGGATTCCTGGTTCTGAGTTTAAAAATAAAAGTTGAATGCCATAGAAGAGTCATTCTGGGCTCCTCAACTTTTCTGTGAACTTTTAATTTGTTTATAATCGTATGAAGAACATTTTAATAATCTAAATAACTTTTTTTTCCACTAAAAATAATCTTTTGTGGTCAAGTATGGTAAACTAAAATATATTTCAATTCTATTGAAACTTTTATGTTATGTATTTAAATATATTTGTAATTACACATTTGTAACAATGTAGTTGCAGTTTAGGAAAGTCTATTAACTTTAAATGTAATATTGAATAACAAACTACAGTTAAAATTATAATCATGTAATCTACATGTGCTTTATATTAGTCAGCACATCAAAATAAGTGTACTTCCTTAAAGCATGACAAAACATTATTAAACATAAGGATTTAAAATGTACTTTAACTTAAACTTTTAATTTGACATTATTTTAAAAGTTATTTGACAGTTCCATGAAGAGCCCTTAACATTCATAGAACTTTTTCATTACACAAAAAGTGTTTAGTAATTATCTCACAATTCCGACTCTTTTTCTCAAAATTGCGTGATATAAACTCGCAATTCTGACAGTATTCTTGCAATTCTGAATTTTTTCTTGCAATTCTGACTTTATTTCTTGTGACTGTAAATATATATCCCACAAGTGTGACTTTATCATTTCCATTTGTGAGTTTATATCGCAAAATTCTGAGAAAAGAAGCCTGAATTGTGAAATATAAACTTTGATATACACTGCTCAAATCTGGTCAGTTAAGTAGCAGAGGGGGTTTTGTTAATCAGTTTCAGCTGCTTTGGGGTTAATGAAATTAACAACAGGTGCACAAGATGGGCAACAATGAGACAACCCCCAAAACCGGAATGGTTTTACAAGTGGAGGCCACTGAGATTTCTTTTCCCCTACTCATGTTTTCTGACTGTTTTTCACTAGTTTTGCATTTGGCTAGGGTCAGTGTCACTACTGGTAGCATGAGGCGATACCTGGACCCTACAGAGATTGCACAGGCAGTCCAACTCCTCCAGGATGGCACATCAATACGTACCATTGCCAGAAGGTTTGCTGTGTATCCCAGCACAGTCTCAAGAGCGTGAGGAGATTCCAGGAGACAGGCAGTTACTCTAGGAGAGCTGGACAGGGCCGTAGAAGGCCTGTAACCCATCAGCAGGACTGGTATCTGCTCCTTTGTGCAAGGAGGAACAGGAGGAGCACTGCCAGAGCCCTACAAAATGACCTCCAGCAGGACACTGGTGTGAATGTCTCTGACCAAACAATCAGAAACAGACTTCATGAGAGTGGCCTGAGGGCCCGACGTCTTTCGTTCCTAATACATTGCCCAGTCCATATCAGTATAGATATCCAGCATGATATTTTCCCCATTGACATCTGATGTGTTTTCAAAGTGTTCCTTTAATTTTTTTGAGCAGTGTATAAACTCACAATTGTGAGAAAAGTCAGAATTGCAAGAACAAAGTCAGAATTGCGAGAAAAAGTCAGAATTGTGTTATATAAATTTGCAATTATGAGAAAAAAAGCCGGAATTACACGGAAAAATAAAAGTCAGAATTGCAAGAAAAATGTCAGAATTTTGAGATATAAATTTGCAGTTGTGAGAAAAAAAAGTCAGAATTCTGAGATATAAATTTGCAACTGTGAGAAGTCAGAATTGCAAGAAAAAAAGAATAGCAAGATATGAATTCACAATTGCGAGAAATAGTCAGAAGTGTGGGATATAAATTTGCAATTGCGAGAGAAAAGTCAGAATTGCAAGGATAAAAATCAGGATTGTGAGAATTTCACAATTGTGAGAAGAAAGTCAGAATTGGAAGAAAAATGTCAGAATTGCAAGATATAAATCCACAATTGTGAGAAAAGACATAATTGCAAGAAAGTCAGAATTGTGTGTTGTAAATCTAGTGTCACACTACCCTTAAGGCAAGGAGCGAGGAGACCAGGGATACACGAAACAATAGTCTTTTAATCCAAACATCCAAGGAATTACACGGGGCAGACAGGAGCACAGGAAACACCAGGGTTGACGTATAATCTCGGACAAGGACAGACAGCACAGACTCGAACTTAAATGCAAGGGATAATTAACACAGGTGTACTGAATGACTAATTAACTGGGAAGCGGAACGTAAACAGTCCACAGGGGCGTTACAGTACTCCCCCCTCCCGGAAGGTGCGTCCTCGCACCGTAGAAACAGAGGGAGGGGCGGAGGGGGACTAGGAGGATGATCGTCCAACGGCGGTGGAGCAGGTGGTGGAGGAGCCCGAGGCGGAGCCGGAGAGCCGATGAGACAGGGCGACGGGGAGGATCCGGAGGTCCTAGGCGGAGCAGATGGCAACGGCGCTGAGATGTGGATCCGGGACCAAGACAGAGCCGAAACAGTCTGGTATGACCCTCGAGCGAATTTTCCCCCTGCTCCAGCAGCAGGAGGATGAAATCAGGGCGAAGGAGGGGATCCATACGGGCACACAACGGAAAAAAAAAAACACTGAGAGAAAAAACTCGGAAACAAAACGGAGGGGAGACACAGAGGTAACTGTATTTTGGTCTGAGATTCTGTCACACTAACCTTAAGGCAAGGAGCGAGGAGACCAGGGATACACGAAACAATAGTCTTTTAATCCAAACATCCAAGGAATTACATGGGGCAGACAGGAGCACAGGAAACACCAGGGTTGACGTATAATCTCGGACAAGGACAGACAGCACAGACTCAAACTTAAATGCAAGGGATAATTAACAAACACAGGTGTACTGAATGACTAATTAACTGGGAAGCAGAACACATGGGGAAGAAACTGGGTCACAGAGCACAACAAACAGTCCAGGGGCGTTACATCTAGTTTGAGCGACGAATGAAGCACAGACATGCGCTCACCCTCCTCCATCCCTAACTCCTCCTTATGCAGATACATGATCACTTAACTGCTTGCCCACAGAAATATATCATCTGTCCAGCTCATTGCTAAATTGTCCAAATTTATTCACAGTACTGTATTACTCTACTTGGAATATACAACTGTTGCATATAAAATATCTGGCAATTGCTTAGGCTTCGGTGGGATTCAAACCTCAGCGAGGTTTGCCTGTGGATAGCTCAGAACTGAACCCTTCAGAGTGAAGCCTGCCGCCAAATATAAAGTTCAGGACCTCTACAATAATCTTACTCAAACAGAGTGGTCCTGACTGAACTTGCAATTGTGAGAAAAAGGTCAGGATTGCAATAAAAAAAGGTCATAGTTCTGAAAAATGTCAGAATTTTGAGATATAAATTCACAATTGCTAGAAACAAAAGTCAGAATTGTGAAAAATGTCAGATTTGTAAGAAAATTGTGAAAAAGTCTGAATTGTGAGATTTAAATTTGCAACCGTAAAATAAAATCTAAATTGCAAAAAAAAAAAAGTCAGAATTGTAAGATAAATTTACAATTGGAAGAAAAATGTCAGAATCGCAAGAAAAAAAGTTAGAATTGCGAGGTATAAATTCACAGTTGCTGCTGGAACATTGCTGGATCTGCTGGAAAATTGAAAATGATGGACTGGCCCGCTCAAAGCCCAGACCTCAACCTCATCGAGCAAATTTGTGACGAGTTGGAAAATAAACTGGACAAATCGTTTGTACATTGAAAGGAAAGCCGTTGGCTTGAGTTGCAGAAGAAATGGGATAACATTAGTGTTGAAGTTCTCAGGAAATATATTGACACTATATTCCAGAGAGATGTGCTGCTGTAATTGCTGCAAAAGATGGACATACCAAATATTAAAGTTAAAAGTGGATAAAAACAGTATGACTCACTTCATCTGATATTTGTTGTGCCCAGAGCAACCATCTGCAATGTTTCATGAACATTATGAAATCATGTTTTGGAGGCAAAAAAGGTCAATATTTTCAGATCTGTCAGGTGTTCTAACAATTTTGGCCACCACTGTAAGTGCGGCTTAAGTAGAACTATAATTAATTTTCACTTAATTGCCTTTTACATGTAATGAAGTAACTGGCATTAAATTAAATTTACACTTATGTATATACTTTTAAATTGTATAACTTCTGTAATAAGTACTCTTTTTAAAAGTATGCTCTACTTCTTAAAAGAAGTAAATACTTATTTTTTCACATTGGGTATACATGCATATTTACATCTAGAAAAACACAGAAAAAAAAGTTACTTCTTTACTATACATCTTGCAACTATGTATCAACTAGTGGCAGAACTAATCTACTTTGCATCTGTTGTGGTTTAGATGCATCTCTCTGTGCTTCTGTAGTTGAGCATCTCTCAATGGTGAGTGTTTTGGTGAGAGAGTATTCTTTAGAAACACCAAGAAGGCAGGATGTCTTTCATTAGAAACAGTTGCTTCTCTTTCTACAAAACACGTAATATTTCCCTGAGGAAACTCTCTATTACGTGACTCCCATGAGAATTCCTCCGTTCTTGATCCAAGGAGACAATTGCCATAGTATTCCTTCTTTTCACAACCTGCAGTAATGACTTCCCACAAAAACAAGTGTCTTTGCTTCTGCCTAGTGTTTAGACCTGCTATAGGAAACAACTACATCTGAAGTCAACAACTGTATCTTCATGCACCTGCTCGCAGTAGACGTGACTGCCTGCATTCACTCGCAACATGAATCCCAGCAGATTCCAGTGTCCTGCACCAGGAGGCACTGAGTTTCCCTTCATTCTCTGGTATGTGGATCGGGGTCAACCGCAGATGGTTGCATCACTGCCAGCTTTGAATGAGAAATTAAGATAGTGATCCAATGCAATTAAACTGACAGACTTGACTGTTTACAAAGCTGGCTGAAGGTTGTTTATAAAAAAGGTCTGACTGTCTGCAGGCTAGGGAGTATGTCTATAACTTTAGGCTATCTGCTGTACGTGTGCCACAACACAGGAGTGACTGACCGTGATCTGCATCTTGAGCTGTTATTCTCAAATATGTCTCAAGTCTGGACATGATAGAGAGAACTGTTTCAAAACAGGATCCTTATAAGATACACTTCTTTTGGCCATACACTGTATGTATACTTCAAGGAGAACACAATTCCAGAATGCACTGCAACAAAAATCTGCTATGGGGTAATAATGGAACGACTGTTTCATAAAGTGATTTTTCAACAGGATATGAACTTTCATGGTTTGAAATAAAAGATTTTTGTTATAAGACAATGCATCTGTGAATCAAAACCACTCCTTTTCTGGTAAAAAAAAAAAAAAAGAGACTGGATTTTCAAAAGTTAACAAATCTGTGACAGCTGAATGTGTTTGTCATAAAATAATGTGCACAATACACTGTTGTATTTTCGAGAAGCCTGCAGAAGTCCAGGGATACACACATTTTCTGGAAAACCCACACTTTGGGTGTTTTGATTATTCCATTGCTTTTCCAAGGAGAAAATGGCAGCCTGAACAGCTTCAGCATGCTGTCTGTTCTTATTTGACCATTATCAGTTTGTAGCAGTGAATTAAGAGGTATCATATCAAGTTCAGTATGGAGTGCCACAAGACTCAGTACTAGGACCATTGCTTTTCACACTTTACATGTTACCCTTGGGAGATATCATCAGGAAACATGGTGTTAGCTTTATCTGTTATGCTAATGATACTCAGCTCTCAGTTCGCAAAACTAATGTAATGCATAGTTGACATAAAATACTAGATGACTAGTAATTTCCTACTGCTAAATTTAGAAAAAAACAAACAAAAAAACAGAGGTGTTAATTATTAGACCAAAACCTCTTCATGTAATAACCTGGAATACTGTCTAACACTTGATGGCTGCTCTGTCAATTCTTCATCATCAGTTAGGAACCTAGGTGTGCTATTTAATTGCAATCTTTCCTTTGAAAGTTATGTTTCTAGCATTTGTAAAACCACATTTTTCCATCTCAAAAATACTCTTAATGTCAAATGCAGAAATGTTAATTAATTCATTCATTCATTCGGTGGTTGATCTGCACACTTAATAAATGAACTCCAGCTGGTCCAAGATCCAGCAGCTAGAGTTCTTACTAGAACCAGGAAGTATGAGCATATTAGTCCGGTTGTGTTAACACTGCACTGGCTCCCTATTAAACATTGTATACATTTTAAAATCTTGCTAATTACTTATAAAGCCCTGAATGGTTTAGCTCCTCAGTACTTGAGTGAGCTCTTATCTTAACTGGCCCCCCAAAACACTATTTTATTGTTTAACATTGTTAAGCTGCTTTGACACAATCTGTATTGTATTAAGTGTTATTTAAATAAAGGTGACTTGACTTGGACTGTCAGAGACCGTAACGTACCTAATACATAACATACGTGCATGTAAAGTTATACACTACACACTCACTGTACACTATGCACTTTCGCACTATGTAGTATATGAATTTTATACGTTTTTGTTTTTTTTCATAATCGGAGTCTGATAGCCCCACCCCCTCCGCTACATAATTAAAGCTGTGACAGTTGAATGCATGAAGTGTCCAACATTCCATACTTCTTCTT
>NW_015536464.1:316008-368688 GCF_001515605.1 Sinocyclocheilus anshuiensis | reverse complement strand
GGGGGGGGGGGATTATTTAAGTGCATCATCAGGGTATTTAAAGGGAAATTTTCTTTTTGGAATTTTCATTGTGAACATACTACTACTATTTATACTACAAAATGGCATAGAATAGTGCATATACGCAAATTGGGACGCACCTTAAATTTGTTGTTCCATTGCTGAAGTTGTCAGGTGATTTCTATAAAATGCAGATTCTTCTCAGTTCTTTAAAAAATTAAGGCAGTTATCAAAGTTTGATAAAATGGTGTTTAATTTTCCAATAAAAGAGGATACAGTTCACATTTTGTTACATTTAATTATCCCTTAGCAGATTTTGACTCTAATACAAAGTTCCTTACATTTTGTCAAGTTCCTGCGTTACTTGGTATTGCTAACTCCTTGGGTCACACATCCGCGAAAAACTGCCAAAAACGCGGTATTGCGTATGCCAGGCCAGTAGTTAGCGCTGTCACCTTGTTAGTAAACAGTAGCCTACCTGTAGGGAAGTGACGATTAGCTCCTTGTGGGCGGGAGTTCCGTCACTAAAATCACCACACCGACTGTTGCTCTATTCCTCATTCATAGCGATAGCAGATTTAGCTGCATTAGAAAACTCTTGAGCAGCAACAGTACCATATACTCCGCCATTGTTTTGTATGTTTGATCATGCTTGCCTTTAAAATCGACACGTACTGCTCATGTCTACATAACTAACATGTACTATGAACGCGTATGACATCACAGTTTTCAAAGATTCCGGTATTGGGTGTTTACACAGAAACGATAACGGTGGTGTTTTCAAAAACTTGCACTTTGAAACCCATTTTCAAAATTATGCGTCTTCAGTCCCCAAAATGCCATTGATGTGTAAACGAACAGGCAAAACGCATAAAAAGTTTCCCGATTTTGGCTGAAAACGTTGTCGTGTAAACGGCATTATCATAAACCACATAACTGCATTATCATTATCATAAACGGCATAAATCATTCAAACCCTAAGGTTTGCATTCAATAATTTACTGCCATTTGCGCCCTTTATTTACTATGGCATGAACCCATTTTGCATCTGGGTTGTTTGTAGATTACCCACACCTGATCATCAAGTTATGTAGACAAGTTATGTTGTATGTAGTAGGCTAATCATTTTATAAGAGCAACAAGAGACAAAACATAATTTCAAACAAATATCACATCCTTTGGGTCAGCAGAGCTTCACAAGACCCACGTTATATAATCTCACACATCATTTCTCCTGAACTCAAATGTCCTGTCACACACTCACACATTCATTTAGATATCATGATGGAGACTTCATATTGACTTTTACTGTTTTTATATTAAGTTTCAAATTAGGACTTAAAATACAACTAACATGACTTTTTAAACTAAAATACTAATTTACAAATATGATCAAAACATAATTTAATCTGCTTGTAAATGTGTTTTCTTTTTTCTCTCTCTTTTTATCCTCGCATGTAGGTTCTATAAAGTTTTAATAATCCTGCTGTGACATTTAGTTCCCACAAATAAATCAATATCTGATCCCTGTCCCCCCAACATTTACACAGGGCCAATTATACACTCTAAAACAAAATCTGTAAAAATAGGGCACAATATACTGTATAATTTGAAGGAATTTTTCCATATTTATTTTTTACAGGTGTTTTACCGGTATTTTGCATTTTACACTTCATTGCATTGTGTTTTTAATAGAGTTAATGGAAATGTCCGTAAAATTAATGGATAATGTCACGTGTAATGAGCTGCCAGTACTTTTTCTGTTATTTTACGGATTTATTTTTTACAGTGTATTTAGTGCAGACTAATTCTACCCCTAAAAGAAGTGCTCTGCATTTGCATTGCCCCCTTTTGAAAAGACAACCCCAAAATGAGATTTTGCCAGATTTAGCTAAGCTCTGAGGACATTTTGTCCCTAATATATAGCGAACATACAGACACACATCCCTGCAATGAAAGAGAAGGAAGACTAGGAACTTTCAGTCTGCTGTTATCACCCCCAGTCTGAAAAAAAATGAGCAAAGAAAAGATAAAATGTCCTTAAAATGAATGCATGCTAACCTGCAGACATACATGCAGCTGCATCCACTGCTAATGGCCTAAACAGCACAAAAAATCTTAGAGAACACAAAGGAAAAGATTAAAACAAAGCACACAGTGTTATGACAACCACAATAATTTAGTCGTAATCAGTTTCCGTCCCAGCCACATATGTTCCTCTCACCGAGTGTTTTTCCACTGTTTTTCCATTTTTTTCTCCTAGTAGTTCGTTAACTGAGCGTCTGGAGGAATGCGACGGGAATGTGCAGACGGCATCCTGTTTTTTCTTACACTTAGTCAGCTGTTTACTCTCAAAGAGCTGTGTGAGCACAAGGTGCTTTCATCTCTGCTGAAGAAAGAAAGACAGATGAAGGGGGGAAAGTTTGTTTCACTCTAATTGAGGCCTAGTTGCACATAATGGTGTAAAATTCTACATTTACATTTGTGGTCACACTTTATTTAAGGTCCAATTGTCGCCATTAACAAACCATTAATTTGCTGCTTATTAATGGTAAGGAAGTTGTTAAGTTTAGGTATTGGGCAGGATTAGGGATGTAGAATATGGTCATGCAGCATATGTGCTATATAAGTACTAATAAACAGCCAATATGGTGTTAATAGGCATGCTAACAAGTTAATAGGGAGAATTGGTCCCTATACTAAAGTGTTACCAAATAATCAAGATTGAAAACCTCTTACTAAAAACACTCCTATTGTTGCTATTTACACTGAAAAAAAATCGGTGTAGAAGCAATTTTCACTCATGAAATTGCTAGTAAATTTCATAATCAGTTACAAAGAAATAGCAGGTAACATGGAGGTAAATATGATATTTTTACATTTTTGAATTAAGAAAGTATTTTCTTGTAAAACAAAACTCTAATAATATGTATTTACAACTTTAAAAATGTAACAGTTAATTTGAATGTTAAAGGGTTAGTTCACCCCAAAATGAAAATTCTGTCATTAATTAATGAACTATCCCTTCAATTTAGTGCAATTATAAAATTATATTAGAAAATAATATGCAGTAACCCCCCCCCTCTCTGTGTGTGTATATATATATATATATAGCAAAAATATTAACAATTACCATACATTGAAATTTGGTAAAAAGAGATTTTCTTACCATCCAATGATTCAATAATTTGTAATAATAAATGTCATAGTAATTGTGGTTAATTTGATTGATTAATGAGCACATCATGTAGCTGATCTGCTGATAAACTGTAATCAACTGATGGCTCTGTTAGTTACTCTATAGTAACCCATAATAATAATGTAAGGAATTCCAAACATTTTACATAAGCCAAATTCTATAGATTGACCCGCATCATGAGGCTTTCCTCCTGCATTAAGGGACCTCAAATGTTCCTCGGAATTCCAAAACTGCACGTGTTGAGTAAACATTTGGGCAGTTGGAACGGGCTGATAGACAAAGAGACTGCACATCTCAACAAGATAAAATACCATCCCAGACGACTGTCAAACACTGCTTAAAAAAGAAATAACACAAATGCTCTGGCCTCACCTACAGCTAACCTCTCTGCTGACTTTTAAGAAAAGTATGTTGTGCACCTGTTTGGATGCACACGTGGAATTCGCAGTTCTCCGAAGTTCTACATTTATCAAGGGGATCTTAATGTATGAAATATGACGTTGGCTGAGCAATAAAATGACATATGTAAGCAGAAGTCACATAAGACATCTAAATATGTGCATCTGCAAATATTTTTTTGTATGTATATATGTGCATATTCCATAAATTTGCCTGATGTGATTTTGCTGACAATAAAATTGCCATAGTTTATACACACCCCAGAAAATACATAATAGAGCACACAGAACCTTCCTAATCGAAAGTGTATTGCTCATACATTTATAACCTACACAAGTGGATCGGACAAATTATGCATGAAGTCATTGGCCATTATGGGATTGTGTTAGATTTGTTTGTGTGGTAGGTTTGTTAGGGTTAGGGTTAGGGTTAGGTTAAAGTAGGTTTGTAAAGTGTAATGTACTGTTGAGGTGTCGGATTTATTATGTGGAGGAGTTTAATGTTTAACAAGAAGTGCAATGTGATATTTTACACATCTGAACATGATTGATTCAACAGCCATGTAACACAGAAAACTGTTAAAAAGACTTCTTTGTTATTCGGTAGTATATTGTTTATTAACAGATACAATAATGCAAAAATACATTTCATTAAATAAATTAAATAAGTTAACAAACTGACAGCTGGTTGCAAGCAATTCAAGTTTAAACATTCAAGTATCTGGGAGTAACTAATAGTCATTTTCTTCACAAGAGGAAAACAAGAACAGGTACAGCAGAGCTAAATGCATATATGGCAATAGTCAAAACTCTGTATGTATAATTAAAGTAGTCATGAACAGACTGCATTTAATTGAGGCAGTAATGGGAAGTCTACACAGTACTACAGTATTTATATAATGGAGCCGGCAGACAGTAGCAGCCGGGTTTGACTTTAGGAAAACAAGAACAGCATTTTTTTGGCAAGCTTTGAGCTATTGAGACCTGCTGGTATCCGAACAATAAAAACAGTCCACTGAACGTATGCAATAAATACTTCCGCCTTCACTGAAGGGAAAATGAGGAAAAATGGAATAAAACAAGAGAACAGATAAACATTCCTTTTTTTTTAAACAGTTGGACGCTTTCTCGAGCAGTTGATCACAGAAAGCATCAGACACGTTCATTTCCAAATAAAATCAAAAATAAATACATAAATAAATAAATAATCAAATGAAGAGAAACCCTAATAAATAAAGGGTAATAAAATGTTTTAATATTCAGTGTCAGGAATAGAGATTATACAGTATCAGGCAGGGGTAAAGGGGTTTCATTTTTAATTGTCTTTCATTTTTCCCCACCATAGCTTCGAAGATGACAAACTTAAATGTTGTTTGCAGTACTTCTGCTGTTTTTAACTCACTCGTTTGGAAATGTCACCATTTCACTGGTGCAGAAGGTGATCTGTTCTTCTTTTCACCACCTAAATCATCGTTTACTAGGACCGTTCTGCTCCTGTTCAGCTGAAGTACCTGAGGGTTTGTGCCTCGGCAGTCTTGAATTCAGTCAATCCATCCTCCTCTCATGAGGCAGATCCTCTTCATCTGGTACTTTGCTCAGGCGCTCCATCAGACGACCGTCACCTCATCTCTCTCTAACTGATCGAGAGATTCCTGAGTCTGGATTTCTTCTTGGTTGAAGCCGATCGTGAGGCTGTCACAAAGTTGTATTTACTCGCCTTCCTGCAAATGAAAATAACATGAAGTTTAGCCCCAAAGCAGGGTATTTTATGTTCACTGAAGCAAAAGCATGTGCTGAATGTGCTTATGTTGACAGAAAATGATTTACCTGAGAGATGACAGTAAATAATCGCTAGTTTTGCCAAGATGATTTGACCGGTCATCAAACTGGGTCACGATCTCCATATCTGGATTTTCTGAACTGCAAATAAAATTTGAGAATAAGGTTACATACTGAATTCACTAGTTGCAAATTTGGTCATTCACATGTGTCCAAACTTAGACTGGATTGTATTTGTATACAATCTACTTTATTTAGTGACTTGCTCTTGTGAAACCAGATGTCTCTCACACATAAATACAAGGGCTAATGCCATCCCTGAACAACCACAGGAATCTTCAGATACTATTAAACTTGTCCAAAAATAGCTGTCCTTTGATTTGGTGACTCATAACTGCTTCAGTCATTAGACGGTTTCTCATTCACTCCCTTATTTGCCTTCATCTCAGAGAAGAGCTTGCTGAAACCCCCCCCCCACACACACACACAAGCTGCCCTGATCTCCGCAGGTCACACATGGCTGCCGATACGGCATCCGTGACAGATGAAAGGACACGTATCTGTCTGATTTCATCTTCAGGGTGGAGCTGGAGGCTGCAGAGTCTGGGCTCACCTGCTGCGACAGAAACTGGAGCAGGTCCGGTCGGCGGGATTGGCGCATTCACAGCGGCCCGTGGAGCGCCGGCGACGGGACAGAGGGCTTCCCAGACCGAAAGGAGCGATCTTACTGTAGTGAGACGAGAGGGAGAGGGTTAACAGAGCGCTGTGAGCGAACACATGCAAACAAGGAGTCCTATTTTGGGGGTCTACAGGTGATTACAATGACATATTATGGATTCTACTCCCTACATTCACCCTTTGTCATAGTAGACGTACTCACTTCGGTGTGTTGACCCAGATGATGTCCAAATGGCAGAAATAGATGCACTCGTTGTCTGACCAGCTGCTACAGGAGCAGCGTTTGGTACGGACCCGTTTGAGAGCAGGTGGATTGCTTGATGCTTCGGACTGATCGGATAGTGGATATCCAAACCCTAGAAAACACAGACACTATGATTAAAGCTATTCCCCAAATGTTTATTTGGCAACCTAAGATGTACTTCGTGTAGTAACATCCAAATTTACTGACTCTATTGAAGTTTTATATGACTAAATCAACCTGTATACATTAGGTTACACCACCAAAAGTACTTTTTACTGATAACGGCACAAATTCTGGTATTATTCCATATTATACGTTTCTGAGATTTCTTTCTGCTTAATCTGATCAATACACAAATATACAGTACTCTATATAGATATGACACTCAGTAATAACTGCTGAGCTTATCTGTAAAGATAACAAGGCATAATGATTTTCTTTGTGTGTGTGAAGTTTTGGCTGATAGCCACCAGTGAAGTTCAGGAGAATATAGAGTCTTATAGGACAATATGAGTATTATATGCAGACTGATTATTAAAAAATATGAGAAGCAAAATTTCCATTTGGGCTCAATAAAATTGTGTCAAACCACAGAAAACACACGTGCTGTGGAAAGGTATAAAAGGTAAAAGTGTCTTACCTTGCTGCAGCACACAGAGTGTCACTGAGATGAAGACAGCAGTCCACAGTGAGCAAGCCATTATCGGGAGTTTAACACGTCTGTTAAATCCAGTTAAGTGATGATATACAGTTAGTATCTGCAGTCCACAGAGAGACTGACAGGTGCTTCTGTTCAACTCAACCTGCCCGCCTTCATTTATCCTCCCTGAAGCTCCGCCCACTGGCTGTTACACAACACTGAGTCCAGGAATTCCTGCCTCCTGATTGGCTGCAGGCTTGAATGAGGTGGAGGGGAGAATGAAAGACAGCCGCTGATGTCAGTGACTCCCCCTGGACGAGTCAGTGTCACAGAAACAGGGAACGTTTATTTCCGCAGGGGAGGCCGTGTGCTGTCATCGTCACTGGAGATAGTGTTTAATGGCATGTTTTGCATGTGTCCCGGGATAGACTGCACATCAGTGCAGAAACCCCCCTCCGGAGGAAAAAGCAGGACTGATAGTGCATGTGCAGGATATCCAGTCAAGTCCAGGAACACAGATTGTGGATACGGAGTGGGTGCTGCCATGATTTAGTATTAATATCAAGCTGAAAAACATGCCAATGCAACATTTCACAGTAAAAGCGCACACCAATCTAATAGATATTTTGTTCAATGTAATCTCTATATACAGTAAGATATATAGTATCTTATATTAACTACTACTACTTTAGCCTCAGTAAACTCCCCCTGATATGGTCATGCAGAACAGGGCATTAATAGGTGCTTTATAATACTAATAAACAGCTAGTAATATGCATGATAATAAGCACAGTTAGTTAACAGTAAGAACTTGTCCCTAAACTAAAGTCTTACCATATCAGATGAGATCAGTGTCTGAGCAATAATATCTTCCTTCTCAATATTGTTTTAACATATATAATGCGTCTCAACTGACATTTTTCTTAATCATAGGCATGAAAGCTACCCTATGTATTTTACCAATGAGATAACATCCACAAAATATGCAAATTACACAAGATAATGGCAGCATCACTTGTCTGTCATTAATCATATCAGCACACCCGTTAACAAATGTCACTGATTCAAATATGCAAAATATTGTAAACTAGAGGAAGACATTTTATTACATGCTGGAAATGTGTGCTGGAATAACAACAGGTGGAAGATCCTCTCACAACTAGTGTGTGCTCTTAATATCCATTTTTTCCTTATTATAACTCTATAAAATAAATAAGCGTGCAGTGATAATGACAGATAGGACCTGATCATTATTCAAACAGAACGTGTATATAATATATATACATATATATTACTGTTAACTTTATTTATTTGTATGCATGCTTATTTTTTATTTATGATAAATAAAAGGCATGGATATGCCTTGAAAATATAAAACCAAGCAAAACATGAAACTGCATATGCTTTTTAGGCTAGTTTAATGATTTGATATGTTTAAAAACACCATGAATAATACCCACAAGGAATAAAACCGAATTTATGATATTTATACAGCGACTGTTCCACCCGCGATGAACTGGAAAAATATGAAACATTCAAAAGTCACTGCAGGGGGGCAGGAAATGCTAGAGTGATGTCACAGTCCAGCAAACAATGGCACCTCGCAGATTATTTGTCCTGCTGAGGTCAAAAACATAAAACAATAACTAAAGCAAATGTTTGTTAAGTCTTACATCATGGACAGCTGATAAAAAAGTGGCAGTTTTTCAGATAAATCGAGATTTTTGAGGATTATGACCCACCTTGTGTGATTGCATCATATTTGTTTTCAAAGCAAATGTATGTCATGCATGTCAGATTTATGAACTAAGAGCCAATAAGAATGAGATTAATTATGCTGTATGACATTTATAAAGCGATTTATCCTGAGACATATTGTTGTGCTTCATAATAAGTTAATGATTGCTCTGGTCACCGTACTCCGCCGCAGACTCGCTCTCTGTTTTTCTGGCTCAGTCACAATCTAACAATGTGGCCTTATCCATTTCCTCTTCCACTCAGCGCGGTGGCTCGCTGGAGGAATGTGACAAACACAAAAACTACTGAAAGCGCCTGTGGAATTCCTCAGGAAGCTCTCAGGAATGTGCTGCTCCACTGCACTTTGGACACCTTACGTGCTCCTTTAGACTTTCCTGACCAAAACTGGTCACTGAGAGAGAGAGAGAGAGAACAACAAAGATGACATGCAACATTCGTTTAACGATGCTGCAGGAATAATGATCTCATTGTTGAAACTCAGCTTTGGAATTGAGACGCATGATATTCCACATAGACCCATATTAAGACAAGGCATAACAGCGACATGTATGACAATACACAATCGTAGGAAGATAGTTTTCTTTCATGCAGTGAAAGTGATTGGGGCCAAATGGAGTTCTTTTGGACCCCACTGACTTTCACTGAATGGACCATAAGACAATTGTTTTTTATTTTCATTTTTGTTCCACATAAGAAAAAAAAGTCAGGTTTGGAACAATGTGAGGGTGAATTATTTTCATTTTGAGACTTTTTATTTCTGTCCTTTGTGAAAAAGAAGGGCACATGAATAAGCAATTGTAGCGTGCTTCAAATCCAAAAAGTATAACTGTACTTGCAGATAATATTAGTGAAATAAAAGGCCACTGAAGTGAACTTAAAGCATGTACACGTTCATGCTTCTTAACACACTTTTAAAAAGTGCACTTTGTAATGTCAAAATAAAAGTTGAATCAAAGTGCTTTTCAAATCATTGGTTTAAAACTCTTTTGCTGTGCACTTATTTTGACGTGTTGACTAACATTCTAAAACACATGCAGTTTGATTTTCATTTTGAAACTGTAGTGTTATTCAATATTATTTTAAAATAAAACATTGTGTATGCACTAAATGAGCTAAACTGCCACTTCGCCGTTATAAATGTGCTTACAAATATATTTAAATATTTAAAAGTTCCAATAGAATACTCAATATATATCAAGTTTCAATAGAAATTACATTAAAGTATATTTTAGTTTACTATAAGTGCATTCAGCAGTAACTTTAACCATATATCAAAGACAACTGAAGTAATTATGAAATTATAAAGATGCACTCAAGTCTCAGCTAACTGCATTTACTGTAATCTAAGGTTAAACGGTACATTTCCATTTAAATGCAGTTAACATTAACACAGTGTTTAACAACATTACAGTTCACACTTAAGTATATTCTTTTGAAGTGTATTATTTCCTTCTTTTTCACAAGGGATTCCTCTACGCTCTCTCTTTTATTTTGTGAATAAAATATGAGTGATATAATTTGCTGATGTGTTGTATGTGGTTGCTAATGCAGTAGGTGGTGGTTTGGGTGTAACAGTGCAGGACGTGTGTAGTTTTGGTCAAATCACTAACCCTCCTTATGTGAGTAATATCTTATCTGATGAATATACTGCATTCTGCTGTCAAACATGACACTGCTCAAGGTGTTTTGGAACAGGTGGGCACACCCTTAAAATTGCAAAATGCATCCTTATCACAGGCTACCTGCAGCTAGAATGGCTTTCTTAATGGCTTATTTTTATGCCCCCTGTAACAGAGGTGTTTGAGGAATTCCAAACAATGAAAAATGCATTCACTTTCTTGGAATGTTGCAAGAGATGATTCAGTTTTTGGCAAATGTTTAAGGGTAATGACGGTAGATGATAGTGCAGACAAACACACACACACACACACACACAGTCCAGTTCCGTTTCCTGTGCATTCCTCTGGTGTGAGCTATGACCTTCATCACAGTTAAGAACGTAAACAGCATTTGACGATCTAAGGTCTGGAATTCAGGCTTCATGGGGGTTTTACTGATAAACCCTCACTTGTCTTATTAAAACACCTGCATATTGTAAATAAACATTAGTAAACCTATGCCAATACTGACACCAAGCCAGACCTGTAACAGTGTTGCTGTGGATACCGGCGGTTCACTTTTTATATTTTTTATATATTTTTTTATTTTATTTTATAATATTTTATTTTATTATTTTGTTTTATTTCATTTTATTATTTTATTTTATTATTTTGAATGAATTAGAGAAAGTAAAGAATGTAAAAAAGCTTATGTCAGTCAGTAGATATACAACCCAAAAAGGTGTATTTTTTGTTGTTCTTCTAAATAATAATGAATGTCATTAAAATGATCAACGTTCAATTATAAGTGCTCTTAAATGTGCATACATTTTTATGACAGAATAGTTGCACAACCATAAAAACAAAAAATGGTGGAATGTAGGCCAATATATTTACATTATATAGCCTGTTTAATGCGTGCACACATAACATATTTATCCGGCCATCGCAGTGAGGACATTGCATAGACTTTCATTGATTTTCCATAAGGTTTATGATATTTCCTATAACCCAACCCCTACTTACCCATCACAGAAGCATGTGCAGAACACTAGATTTACATCTAAATATTTTGAAAACTATTGAGGACCAGTAAACTGTCCTGACTAGTGGGTTGTCAAAGTATTTCAGAATATAAGTGAGAAATAATTAAAGGACGTTATTTAGCGCTATGATCACGCGCCAGCAGGGGGCAATATTTCCTCTGAACCTATTCCTAAAATCATACACTAACAGCGTCTTCAAGTGGAGTCAAAAATAACAAGTACGAGGTTAAGTGCACAGTTTTGCTGGTTAGCATGACCCTGTTAGCCTCTGCTGGAAGATAATGATGTTTAACAAGAATAGATGTCTTATCCTTTAAACACCAAACTAGCCATTCACTGGCTGAGACGGCTACTCTTGGTCTGAAATGATAGAAAATCACTGTATAGTCTTAATCATAAAAATGTTAATTAATGTATTTTAAATTGCATATAACATTACCAAAGCTAAAAATGGTCCAATTAAACAGTTGCATGTTTACATTTGTAAACAAGAATGCTATTAAAATGCTATTAACAGCGTTAATTAATAGAAACATGGAGATGCTAATCCATGAATTAACAATATATTTGCATATAGTCTGAGATATAAATATGACAGAACACAGGAACATTTTGTGCATAGTTTATCGAATTAAATAAACATAGGTAGAGCAACAACAGACTCTTGAAACTATCTTTTAATGTAAATTCATGTTACTCTTACATTTCTGATAATACTTTGTCCTGTCTGAAAGATTACATCACAACTTCTCACATCTAAATAATCAACAACACAAGAACAACTGAACCATCAAGCAGAGCCGTTCATCTTCTGGGTTCGACCACATTCTAGCCTATTTACTGGAAATGCATGAGTGTTTAAAATGCTGGCCAAAAACAGTCTACCGACCATCACATACAACAAAGAAAAACAGATGCTGCAATGCCATAGAATATAGTATAAATGCATATAAAAACATACATTTGTACAGTAGGATTTCTAATAAGATTTACAGTAGATATAGATATGTTTTCTTCAGGATGAGTGGACAATTCCTTATTTAAATGCTTCCATGCTGTAACACAATAACGTGAAAATGGGACTTGGATTTTATTGGCACCTCATTTATATATATGTATTATTTTATTATTATACATGTAATAAAATGTATTCATTTCACACCGCATATCACACACACACACACACAAATGCGCATGTGTGGTAGGTCTATGTAAAATGTGGACTGCAGACAAGCAAATATACATGGATCAGGAACGTAATGTACCTACACATCTACATAACTAGGTTGAACCGAGCAAAAATTATTCAGCAAAGCTTAGTCCAATGACTTGAATCATGGTCTGAGACATTTTCTCTGCTACCCAAAATCTGACAGACCCATAAAAGGATTGTTCACCCAAAAAATAAAGCTCTGTCATCGTTTACTCACCCTCGCATCCAAACCAGCATGTTAGGCAGAATGCTGCAAAAAGCATCCTATAAAATACCCTAAAAATACAAATCATGTCACGTATTCCAAGTCTCCTGAAGCCATGCTGCATTTTTCAGTATTTTATGCTTCCTGAGCTGCACTTATACTGTTAACAGAATTTATTTTACACCAAAACTGTGATAATTTCGAGATAAAAGGCTATTTTCTACCTTGATTTTAAGCCTATGATTTGAACACTCTGCTGTGTCTCCTTTAAGACTTCACTGTAAACTCCCACTGCTATAATTGTTCCACAACTTTACATGTGAAACTCTTTTGAAAACTTTTACTTCGTTTTTAATATCACAGCTGCCATGGTTAACTAATTGGAAACATCTTTGTACCTTTGAACACCTTTTATTCTGAGACTGTAGAGAGCAAAAACCCAGATATTTTAAGGAAATTAAGAAATCCCATGCAGGACAAGTCTGGAAAAAAGGCTTGATTCACTACCACAAAAACAGCAATTAACAAAAGAACATCTGACTGTAAATGAGTCCTTACATTAACATTAACACGTTTACATTTTGTGGCATTACTGTTGGGTCCATAGTCTTTCTGTAAAAGTCTGTTCGCAAAGTCTGAAAAAACTATGATCCTGTTTCATTATTTCTCCTGCCTGTGGGCGGGCCCAAAAAAAATCAAAGATGTAGAATTGAACTGTGCTGATGTTTTCATGTCTATTACGTCATAAAAACCCAGAGGTAGTTCTTTTGGCAGCTTGGTTTCAATAAAAGCTGTTTTGGACTAACAAGGAAAAATTTCAAACGAATTTTCCATAAAATCATAGTTTAATTCAAGACCCCTTTAAGTTGTTATTCAGTGAAAATCTTCCCTTGCGATTCAAGTATCTTCAAAAATAGCGCATGATGAAATATCTTACATATTGGACAACAGGGTCAGAAATTCACTTTTCCAGTAAGGCTATGTTTACACGACAACGGTGTAGTCAAAAACGGAAAAGTTTTTCCCTTGCGTTATTAAAAAGTTTCACGTATACACGACAATGTTTTCAAAACGATTCGCGTTTACACATATCCGCGAAAACGGCCAAAAACGCTGTATTACGTATGCCAGGCCAGTAGTTGGCGCTGTCACCTTGTTAGTAAACAGTACCTGTCGGGAAGTGACGATTATATGATGATTGTAATATTGGTGAAGTAAATCCTCACTTTGCTGAAGAAGCATTAGCAGACTCTTGAGCAGCGACAACAGTACCATGTACTCCGCCATTGTTGTGTATGTTTGTTCACGCTTGCCTTTAAAATCGACACGTACTGCGCACGTCTACATACCTAACACGTCACTGTTTTCAAAGATTCCCGTTTTGGGTGTTTACACGGAAACGATAACGGTGGCGATTTCAAAAACTTGCACTTTGAAACCCGTTTTCCAAAATATGCGTTTTCAGTCCCCAAAACGCCGTCGTCGTGTAAACGAACAGTCAAAATGCATAAAAAGTTTCCAGTTTTTGGTTGAAAACATTGTCGTGTAAACGTCCCCTAAGGGGCAATATTTGCCTTTGGGTATTTTTAGGGTCTTTTTTTTTACCTTTGTAAAAAAAAAAAATCTAATTACCTTATTAAATGTATCTGTATTGTCTTAAATGTTTGGGAAAACTGCACGTCATAATCTGGCTACACAGACAAAACAAGCTTAACAACCGTTTATGAATTAGTTTATTGCTGTTTACGCATTCGAAAATCAAGACTCTTTGTATTGCATCTGCACATTGTTGTTTATGATCCGAGTATTTGACAAGAGAGCACACTTCAGTCAGTGAATGTGAACACTGAACAAAATCTAATCTAAGCCAATCTAAACACCTCTGATTGGTCATTGCATTCATAAACTCAACAGAAATGTGTGATTGGTTATGATGCTCAATTATGCAAAAAAACACAGAAGAAATCTGATGCAATATGAGAGCTAAACGTAATGCCAAAATCAACACTTTTCATTCATTTTCACATTACAGCCATAATATAGTTTCACGAGTTCGTGGGCCCATATAATCTTAGCATTAGTGGTAAACAGATTTGGCTTGATGTCTGCAATGGAGGGCTCAGAGAGACTATTCTACTCGAGCTCCGATAGCCCCCCTATAGACAGAAAGTTAAATAAATAAATATGCATAAAAGGTGGAGATGGGGAGGAGGAGGGATGCCGAAAGAACTAACAACGGAGGCAGTATTTATACTCGAATATAAATTGGAAGATTAGATGGGCGTACTTCACTAGTTTAATTGTGCAGGGGCGGTTTTTGCCCCCTTATTTTGAATTTGGGGGCATTTTTGTTCCTTTTGGTTGCATTTTGCCCCAAGCTCCCATTCATTTCCAACCCTGTTGGCCAATACCAAAAGCTTTTGTGTTGAAAGAGCAAAACTGATCATTGTGCCTAACACGCAGGTTTGAAATGACAAATGTGTGCATAAATCATGACAACATTTTCATTTTTGGCTGAACTTTTCCTTCAACAAATGGATGTTCTTGAAGCGTCCACCGGCTGAGCTTTCTTGGGACTTCGAGAATGCTTTCTGTTGTTTCTTTGAGAGATACTCTTCCAGGTGGTCATGGGAACACTGGGAACCTCCCTCTTTTTTGATACGAGCTCTGCCTGAACCACTCCCCGGATCTGCTCCTTGTCTTCATAGGAGGAAGCGTCGCTCTTAGAGCTCATCTCCAACGCAGGCTCCGTGAACACTATCAGCTGATTTCTGCGATGAGGAACTTCGCCCGCAGGACTCCCATCGGCCCCTTTCTCCTTCGTAAGCACGGTGACCGTCATCTGGGCCACGCTGTGGTTCAGAGATGCGCTGCGGAGCAGCATATTGGAGCGTGGCTGCACCATCTGGATGCCGCCGATGGGAATGGTGAGGCTGAGGTTGGGAATCATCACCTGGGGCTGCGAGTGCAGGGGTAGGTGACTTAACACGCGCTGGCCTTCCCTGGGCTGCATGTTCCTGGAGAGACACCCCTGTGCCGGAGGCCAAGACTGTGTCATGCTGGTCCTTCGCTGAGGACTGTGTGTCTTCTCCTTGGGAGGAGCCAGAAAGACATTTTTAGTGAAATCACCATGTAGAGTGAGCACTAATGCAGTCATCTTTATTCTAGGCGAAGGACGTTATTTCTAAACTGTGCGGTAAGTCTTGTTTTGCGGCTATAGCTAAAGATAGTCCTGGTTCATCCCAAATGTGTATTTCAGACAGTAGATGGTAAACAGACGTGTGTGTATTTAAGTTCAGCCGTCAGTTCATGGGTTAGTGTCTTAGGTTTTGGCTTCAATTGTTTGTAGAGACCGGCGGCCTGGCTTCTATTTCTAATAAAGGTGTGACACTAAAATAACACACGGTGTGCTTTTGGAATCGGGATATTTGTTTTGGATGTTTATCTTGGATTTATGTGTCTGTCTTGTTTTCATACTAATTACATTTTGTGTGCTAATAAAAAATATCTTTCTATAAGAGGACTTCAGCTCAGACAAAGAAAGAAGCATCTACATATTTAGCTATCAAGACTTGAAAAGCACAGTTTACTCACTATTGAAATATGGGTGAATGTTGTTAAAAGAGGTGGTAAGGGGTTACATGGTTCAGTCTAAGAAACTATATATATATACATAAATGCTGAATTTATCTGTTCTGTTCATCCCCATAATTCTGTGGTGAGTTTTTGAAATGATGATCTGATCTTTCTGACATCAAAACATTCGGATCGCATGGTTCAAAACATGGTTGTTACTGTTAACTAAAACTATAACATTATTTTAAAAAATCATTTTAGTTAATTGACATAAAGCTGAATGAAGTAAAATATAAATGTCAGATGAAAACACTTAAATTTACACACAAAAAAACATTTATTTAGGAATATTGCCTTAGCAGCTAAATTAAATAAATAGTTCATGGTAAATTACTGAGATTACTAAAACTGAAATAAAAATAAATTAAAGTTTGTTATACACACACACACACACACACACACACACACACACACAATTACTAAAACTTATTTTGAAAATATAAAAATACAAATTCTAAATAAATAATAATTAATAAATATTATAATAAATAATAATGGTTATATCAAAATAATACTCACTAAAAAAATTATAATTTGAACCATCTAAAAATACTCTAATTTGTTACAGTTATGTATTAGTTTTACTGATATTTATGGTTTGGTTCAGATTTTTTATAGTTTTTGACTTTTAATTTTGATTTAATCTTTTCCCAAAGACAAAAACATTAATGCAAAGTACAAATATGATTTATTATTAAGACAATATATCAATATACTTTATTTAAGCCAAAATGTTACTTAATAAGCCAATATAATATAGTTTTAAGAATAATTTTATAATAACTATAAGACAATTTCAAAACCTTAATGTATATTGTGATGTCTTTTTAAAATATGCAATACATTTGCTGCTATTTATTAAAATAATAATAATAATAATAATAATAATAATCCAACCCACAAGCTTTATTGCAGTCAGTAATTCTATGTGTTTTGCACATCAACGCTCTGGTGTCCAGCAAAAATACTATTTAAACAAAACTGTTTGTTTTAGGGGTTTTTTTTTCTTTCTATGGGGAGCATTATTTGCTTTTAGACAAACTGAACGAATCAGGTTTAAACTGGAAACCATAATTTCAGATCAGACCAATATAAAAATGCACTTTGTGCTGGTCTTTCAGCAGTATTTCATTACAGTTACTTGGCACAGAAACCATAAATAAGCCAAAAAAAAAAAAAAAAGAGAGAGAGAGAAAAATCCTATGCCAATCAGTAAGACAAAGCTACATTAAGACACTCACCAGTTTGGTCTTGAGGTGTAGTCTGCTGGGTGAGGCTTTTGTTGAATCTCTGGGTTTATCGGCTTGGTACTGAATAGTCACACTGGCCCCGACGGTCAGTGCAAGAGGACAACTGGGAGACGCAGGTTGTATGGGGGACAGGGCTCTAATGGGGGACACGCGTCTCTCTGGGAAAGACGAGGCTGGGCGGTTTGAAGGAGACAAAGAGGACTTGAAAGAGAGACTGATTCTCGGCGAGGGACAGCGTAGAGGGGACAAGTCTCGTCCAGGAGACTGCGGTAAAGCAGGGGACATTTGCAGGCCAGGAGACAGGCTGCGGATTGGGGACGAGCACTTCCCTGCGGCGGGTTCGAGGTGTGGAAGGGTTATGATAGACTTGGTGGTCTTCGGAGAAGAGGCTTCTCCGTAGTGGCTCGGTTTGCGGGGGCTCATGCTGACAGGCGCTTTGGGATGCTGCTCCCAGCCTGGGTTTGTCAAGCCTGAGACGCCACAGGAGCCAGGAGGGTCTCTGGACAGAGACGGGGTCTTAGATGACGAGGAGGAGCACGAAGCTTGCTCATCACCTTCATCGTTATCTTCAGGCTCATCCACATCTGTCTCCTCTGCATCGGAGAACTGATGCTCCTCCACCAGCTCCGTCTCGAGGAGATGCTTATCGCCGTCACCTACAGCACAGGACAGTCACTCATTTGGCACAGTTAGTTCATCAAAAATAAATAAATAAATATCATGCCCTCTGACTATGTTTTATGACGGCGTTTTAGTGCCACGTTAAAAATAAAACAAATCTAAGATTATGGGATTGGAGTTGTAATATTTTGAGAGAAAAGTCAAAATTGCGAGAATAAAGTCGAAATATTTCGAAAATAAAGTCAAAATTACAAGAATAAAGTCAAAATATTCCGGTGGCCTGGCAACTTATTGCTCCCAATCCGGGCCATTTGCATGCGCAATATAGGCTATACTCTCAAAATATTAGGCTATAACTTTAATTCTTGTAATTTCAACTTTATTCTCGAAACATTTTGACTTTATTCTCGAAACATTTTGACTTTATTCTCTAAACATTTTGACTTTATTCTCTAAACATTTTGACTTTATTCTCGAAACATTTTGACTTTATTCTCTACACATTTTGACTTTATTCTCTACACATTTTGACTTTATTCTCTAAACATTTTGACTTTATTCTCTAAACATTTTGACTTTATTCTCGAAACATTTTGACTTTATTCTCTACACATTTTGACTTTATTCTCTACACATTTTGACTTTATTCTCTAAACATTTTGACTTTATTCTCTAAACATTTTGACTTTATTCTTGTAATTTTTACTTTATTCTCAAAATGTTTAGACGTTATTCTCCTAATTTCAACTTTATTCTCAAAATATTTCGACTTTATTCTCATAATTTCAACTTTATTCTCGTAATTTTGACTTTATTCTCAAAAAAACATTACAACTTGAATCTCGTAATTTTAGATTTTTAATTTTTTAACGTGGCACTAAAATGCCGTTGTAATATTTAAACCACATGCCACAATAATCTATTGTATTCACAAATACTAGTATATATTATTATTTGTAATTAATCGAATCGATTATTCTGTGTATCATATAATTTTATCATTTTTTAATCAAAGTGACTGTCAATGGTTTAATGCTTTAAACTAGCAATACTATAAAAGTAAATTAATTTTGAGTAACTGACATTATATAAATTATACATATGTGTGCTACCATTCAAAAATTTGGGTCAGTAAGTTTTTTCTTTCTAAATATTAAAATGAATAATATTCAGCAAAGATGCATTAAATTCATCAAAAGGGACAGTAAACATGTATAATGTTGCAAACAATTTCTATTTCAAATAAATGCTTTTTTTTTTACTTTCTATTAATTACAGAATCTTTCAAAATGTATATTTTTATTAATATTTGGATCAAATATTAAGCAGCACAACTGGTTTCAACATTGATAATAATAACAACAAATCTATTAAATGCAAATAATAAATCTTCAGCATTTATTAGCATCAAATCAGCATATTAGAATGTTTTCTGAAAGATCGCAACATTTGAACATTTATTCAAACAGTTAATTTAAATTGTAATAATATTTCAGAATTTTACTGGTTCTACTGTATTTTTGATCACAAATGAATGCAGCTTTGGTGAGCTTAACTATATTACATAATGTTTTATTACATAATATAAATTGCAGAGTTGTATATATTTTTAATATTTCATATTTTGTTTTCTCTCACCTCCCTCATCTGTCTCAAGCTCACACTGGACTGGTCCTGGAGCAGTTCCCTCTGGACATCTCTTCCCATGAGCCTTTGACTTCATATGTTTAGTTAGATTCCCTGAGGAACGCCGTTTCATCATGGGAACACCAAAGAAAATATGAAATGCATTTATATCATGTGCATCCCTGTGAGGGTACAGGTGTAGACTTAACCATGTGCATACTGTATAAACAATGTCTGGTGTCTCAGAACGAGTGATATTATAACATCTATTATAAACCTCATAAAGCCCCATTATAAACCCCTATCTTTCTTGTGTTTACAACATTTCTGACTAAAACAGAAAGACAGGGCACATATTGTTGTGCTTGTCCTTTTCATAAATGAGTTTAAATAAGTTTACATGGCATTGACAAAATATTTACTGGAAGTAAAAGACTGTACATGTGAAATGTCTATATCTGCAAAAAACGTTCTCTTTTAGTTGTACACTAATATATAGATGGGCTTATATTGACTTTTTATCTAATTCATACATGTTTGTTAGTAATATTAATGAAATGTAATATGGGCAGACGTGGACTGAATGCCACAGAAGTCCATTCCTCAGCGGTGCAGCATACAGTACCTTTGGTTTTGAAGGCGAAGTTGCAGTGCTGGCAGACGTAGGGCCGAGCGTCCGTGTGCAGTCGTATGTGTTTGCGCAGCATGCTGGGTTTCTTACAGCGTATTCCACACTCTTCACATACATATCGGCCCCTCCCGCGGCCCCGGACGTACACATACTCCTCACTCGACCTGTAGCTGGAAAACACAACATAACAGCTGAAAGAACGTCACCCGCACTGACAGATAACCGATGAACTACTTGAGCATGAGACTACAGGTAACCCAGAAATCTCTTTCTTTTGTGGAACAGAATAGAACTATTTGAAAGAAGTATTGCAGAATTTTGAGAGTGCAGTTTATACCATAACGGGGTCAAACTCTAAAAATGGTCAAAAAAAAAAATCATAGACGTATCACAATTAGTGCTAGGTACCAAAAGGAAACTTATGGGCCAATCCTAAAAATTCTGGACACTTGGGCTAAAAAACAAAACACAAGTTTTGAATTACAGACTTGTTTAGAATAACCGAATGAGTCATATTTATGTAGGTCAAAGGTCACGTGAGATCAATGTGCTACACCTGGTGACAAACACAAGATATTTGAATTAAATTAGATTTAAGTTGTATTGCAGAGCGGAGAAGAAAAAAAATCCATTGATTTTTGCATCCACTGATGCACAATTTTTGT
Organism: Sinocyclocheilus anshuiensis; assembly: GCF_001515605.1. NCBI lineage: Eukaryota > Metazoa > Chordata > Actinopteri > Cypriniformes > Cyprinidae > Sinocyclocheilus > Sinocyclocheilus anshuiensis. Next base: position 347,501 of record NW_015536464.1, on the reverse strand, counting down.
TCCCTCGTCAAGCTATCACATGGCTTCAGAAGACTTGGAATACAATGCACAAGCCGTATGGACTACTTTTGCTATTTTTGGTTCTTATTATAAATAACAGTACTCTGGAAACCTTCTAAAAAAAGAATATAAGCATACTTTTAAAAAGAGTTCTTACTTATTATGGAAATAAAACAATATACTTAAGTGCATACTGAATGTAAGGTTTTCAGAAACGTAATTGCCTGTTAATTGTGATTCAGTTAAACCACATTACAGTTCAAATTTAAATTAGATGAATTTTAGTGACCCACTTAAGTAGGACTTAAGCACATCTTTATATGTACATTGTGTATAGTTAAAGTGTACTGCTGAATGTACTGGTAAGCATGTATGATAAACTAAAATATAATGTAATTTCTTGTGAAACTTGTATGTCATGTATTTGGATATATTTGTAAATACAGATTTGTAATGATGAAGTTGCACTTTAGTGCACTATATTCTAAGATTGATTAACTTTAAATGTAATGTCAACACATTGTTAAAACTATACTCAGGTATGTTAATCAACACAAAACGAGTGTACGTCTGTAAAGCCTGACAAAAGATTATTAAAACATTGATTTAACATGTACTTCAAAATAACGTTTTTAATTTGACATTATTGTAAAGGGTGCTTTTAAAAATGTATTTAAGTGTGTTAAGAAACATAGCCATGAAAGTGCAATTAAGTGCCTTTTGATACATGTCACCTGCAAGTTTTATGTTTTTTTGTTTTTTAAAAACTGCACTTTTGTAAGATCTGAAGTACACTACAAGGGCACATTAAATACAATTTAAGCACACTTATTTTCGTATCTCATGTATTTCAAGAGATCACATGTGGATTTGTTGATTAAATAATAACAGATGCTGAATTTTGGAACTGCATATTAGTGTACCACTCTTACTATTTGTACCAGCTCTTTCTATGGCAGGAATAGTAAGAGTAGTATGCTAGCATGCAATTTCGAAATCAGCAAGTATTTTCAATGTTGACATGAACTAACCTTTTAACTGGCTGAAATGCGTGCAACCAAAAGGTGAATCATATTAGACTGGCGATATTTATTTAATGTTAAACAAACAGAATGTAACAGAAAACAGCACATGTAGGTTGACATTGAAACTGTAAGTTCTCAACATCACCTCTAGGTTAATTAAAATAGCAGCGGAGCATAGCCTCTGGCCTGGAATACGTGCATAAAGAGGCCTATACATTGATCTCACAGGTCTGTGTGGGAGATCTGATCTCCAATCTATGGCACCTGCATGCTACGCTTTTAAAGGTGCTCTTAAACAGCTTGATATGCTTGGCACAGTCCCTCTTTCAGACACCAGGCGTGCATATATATCCATACACACCCCCTCCGCCTACCCACACACACACACACACATGGATAGTCTGGCTGGGTATCCACCCTGTTTGTGTACAGAAAGTCCCAAAACGGGGCCTCCACTTGACCTCAAACAGAGCACCATTTATAATGTCAAGAACTAGGGCCCCCCTCCCTTCCGACCCCCTTCACCACCACCCCGGCTCAAACCTGGGGTTCTTGCAATGGCGCTCTGTGCCCAGAGTCCAGCCGTATGTGCCAATCCAAACAGCTGAGAGGGGGGGAACCCTGGACCCGACCAGATGCTCATAGCCAATAACATGAGCACAAATCAAGAACTGTGTGCCAGCTTTCTTAAAAATAACAGTCATAATAGAGTTCAATTCTGGGGGGCTTAGTGTTTTAGTTTTAGACTATGCAGCTATTTAAAATGTGGTTACCCAAAGTAACAGACTACTATTTTTCACACAGTAAAAATGTAATTAATGTGATCCAATAACAAATGTCGTTCCAAACATACACTACCGTACAAAAGTAAAATTTGTAATGTTTTTTAAAGTATCTTATGCTCATCAAGGCTGCATTTATTTGATCAAAAATACAGTAAAAATAGTAATATTGTAACGGTTTTCTATTTTAATATACTTTAGTTCTTTTTCAGAAATAATTCTAATATGTCAGTGTCGGAAACAGTTGTGCAGCTTTATTTATGTATGTATGTGTTTATTTGTTTGTTTGCTTGGAATCTGTGACACTTTTTCCAGGATTCTTTGATAAATAAAAAAGTTAAAAATAACAGCATTTACTTTTTTTGGTAACAATATACACTATCATTCAAAAGTTTGGGGTCAGCACATTTATTTATTTATTTTTTTTAGAAATTAATACTTTTATTCAGCAAGGATATATTAAATTGCTAAAAAGTGGAACCTACAAAAGATTTTCTGATATTCTGGTGTCTAGAATATTGCTTGCATGTGTCCCTCCTTTAATGTAAGTCTGTATGATGTTTTGCCCAATTTATCATCTGCCAGGTCTAAGAAAAATCCTGATTTGATTTTAAAATTGGATTTTTAAGCATCATTCATGTCTGTAGCAGGGTGTGGGTTAAGTTATGCACTTAAGTTCAATACTTAATGCCTAAAGAAAGAGCTTCGATCTTGTCACATAATCTTAAAAACTATACATATATATATATATATATATATATATATATATATATAAATCATGAGTGTTTTAAATAGAGGTAAATTGTGCAGAAACCACATAATTAACCTCCACCTGAAACACTTACTAAATCTGTTTTCTAAACTTTCACGCAAAATCACTCGCCTCATAAATCAACTTAAACCTCAGTGCTTCCATTTTAAGATTCACAAACCACCTTAACCACCTTCAGCCTTTTCATTCTGAAGTGACAGAAATGTGTACTAAACTCTGTATTAACGCTCCCCAGAGACCATACTTGCATGGTGGAAGAGCACAGCCAAATTATGAGTGAATTTGATGGCTGCTGTGAAGAGTATGTTGTGTGTTACAAGTGCCATCATTCCTCAGAAACACCACAGATGGTTGTTTCTAGGAAGATGTGTGCCTGTAAACTGATCTCAGTCACGACAGACTACATAACCTTGAAAACTTACATTTCTTTCTTGTAGTAGTGTGTATGACTTCTTTTGAAGTTCATATAAGGCTTGAAACCAGACTGATTCAGAGTTCTAATTCATAGCTCAGATTATTTTATTATATAGACTTCCCTCTTTCATTAAAAATAACCACTTACTCTAATGAACATCTCTTAGATCCTGTATAGCACAGAGTGTGCTTCGGTTTTTATGCATATGCTAAGGTACAGTATTTGAACTGAGCATGCCATAAATTTCATCATCACCACATACTCTATGCAAGCAGGCAGAATTTTTCATGCGCCTTATTTTTTATTTACTAATTTATGTATTTTTGCAATAACTGATTTGTCCACAAGGTGGCAACACTGTTGTTTCACAGTCGAAAAAGTAACGGAAGAGACGCGACAACAACAATTGACAACCACGTTGCCAAGCACTTGGTTACAAGATACTGGTTTAAACCAGTACAAAGACATTTCATCGGTCATAACTTATAAAATAGCATAGATACTGGATGAAATTTTCTAGTGTGCATGTGCTAATCATATGGAGTATACTTTGAAAAAATATAGCCCAAAGTTTACATAGGTTTTTACATATATGCTTCGGTATGCGTACAGTATACAGATGACAATAGCCGCTTTTCCACTGTCGGGCCAGTGCGAGCCAGTGCTTTAAACGGGCCGGGCGGGGCTAATAGCCTCGGACCTGTAGCACCGAGGCCAAAATCACGCTGCGTTTCCACCGTCGGGCCAGAAGCTCCGCTGCGCTTCACTAAAACACGCCTTTACACGCCTCTCAGGAACAACGTCACGCAACCCCATCATTTCACCAACAAAGAGAAGTTATCAGAAAACTAAGAAGAAATAAGTCACTGGAACTAGCGCGATCACAAAACGAACATGATAAAAGTGGCCATTAGTTTGCATGCTTTGTTAAATATTTAAATCCAAAAGCATTGATGTTTTACAATAAAAAGTGATACATTGATCATAATTAATTAATTTATCAGGATTGAAAATTAGTCACACAGAAATAAAGCGATATGAACATAGCCTACCTACTTATTCAGTCGAGTCTGTTTCTGTTTATTTGTAGTCACAGTATATCACATTTAGAAAGAATGATCATTTCTATATTTTTATAAAAGCTCCCGAACAAATTATATTTTTATGACATACACGGAGCCCCATATTTACTATGGTAATGGCTAGCGTGCATAGTCCTTTGCATCGCTTATAAATATTTCTGCCTTGTATGCTGATCATAATCCACATCTGATCAAGTTATTTCAAACATCCGCTTCTGTCTTAAAGTGAGTTTTGAACTAAAATTATTTTAAAAGTCTTTAATGCTGGTGTTATAGCTGTTAACTTTATTAAATGCTCCGCGGCGCTGACGCTCTACAGAAACGGAGAAACTCCGCCTTTGTTCATAGCCACTCCTCTAGCCCCAGCTGGCCCGCTTTGGCCCAAGGTTTTCGTCGGGCCAAAAAACCCGGGCCGTTGGCCCCGAGGAAGCACCGGCGAGGCACGATCAGGCCCCGGAAGTGACAGTGGAAACGCGACTGACCCTGGCACGCACTAGCATGCCCGCTTTTGGCCCGACAGTGGAAACGCGGCTAATGTGCATTATGTCACATAAGCATGTACAGTCTGAATTTTCTAATTACATGTATTCTGTATGTGTAGGCTGGACATGTACATTGATTTTTTTGCACAAATTAGTTTGTCCACAAGGTGGCAACACTGGCCCGGGCTGTTGTTTCACAGTCTGAAAAAAAAATGGAAGAGATGGAGCAATGCTAACAACAAAATACTGGAGATGGCAACAAGATGCACACGTTGATAAGCACTTTTGTGAAATGGGTTACCAGATCGTTGCAACTCTAATTTAAAAAAAAAATACAAAGGAATTTTACTGCTCATAACTGGACAAACATGAACATTTCTAGAATGCATATGTCACGCCCCAAAGTATACTTCGAGTTTTACATGTGCAAGCTGGCAGTGAACTTGAATTTTTTTTTTTTTGCACTAATTGGTTTGTCCACAAGATGGCAACACTAGACCCATGGAAGCCCATTTCCAACACTGAATAAAAAAATGAAAACTTTTTATCTCACAATTATGACTTTTTTTTCGCAATTGTAAGTTTATATCATTCGAGCCTGAGAAAAAAAGTCAGAATTACAAGATGTAAACTCGCAATTGTGAGAAAAAAAAGTCATAATTGTGAGATATAAACTCACAATTGCAAGAAAAAAGTTGTAATTGAGAGATGTAAACACAATTGCGAGAAAAAGTTAGTATTGTAAGTTTATATTACACAATTCTGACTTTATTTTTCACAATTGCAAGTTCATTTGTAACTCGCAATTGCATTTTTAGATCTCGCAGTTCTGAGAAAAAATGCCAAATTGTGAGATGTAAACTCACAATTGTGAGAACAATGTCAGAATTGAATAAAAAAAATGAAAAAGGTAATTGTTTTTTTGTCCCACAGTGGCGGAAAGAAATGGATGAAACAGAATAACAACAGAGACAGCAACAGATGCCCTTGCTGATGAGCATTTGTGTTAGAGAGTTATGAGATACCTGCAACTTTACGGAGCCAAACTCTCGAGACGAGACTTATGACAGATAAAATATGTTACTAAATAAATACACGATTGTGATAGAGAATAAGAAGCTGACGTCTGATTTCTTCAAGCGGCCGTATTTACCATGTTTACTATGGTAACGTTAATGGCTAGCGTGCATAGTCCTTTGCATCGCTTATAAATATTTCTGCCTTGTATGCTGATCATAATCCACATCTGATCAAGTTATTTCAAACATCCGCTTCTGTCTTAAAGTGAGTTTTGAACTAAAATTATTTTAAAAGTCTTTAATGCTGGTGTTATAGCTGTTAACTTTATTAAATGCTCCGCGGCGCTGACGCTCTACAGAAACGGAGAAACTCCGCCTTTGTTCATAGCCACTCCTCTAGCCCCAGCTGGCCCGCTTTGGCCCAAGGTTTTCGTCGGGCCAAAAAACCCGGGCCGTTGGCCCCGAGGAAGCACCGGCGAGGCACGATCAGGCCCCGGAAGTGACAGTGGAAACGCGACTGACCCTGGCACGCACTAGCATGCCCGCTTTTGGCCCGACAGTGGAAACGCGGCTAATGTGCATTATGTCACATAAGCATGTACAGTCTGAATTTTCTAATTACATGTATTCTGTATGTGTAGGCTGGACATGTACATTGATTTTTTTGCACAAATTAGTTTGTCCACAAGGTGGCAACACTGGCCCGGGCTGTTGTTTCACAGTCTGAAAAAAAAATGGAAGAGATGGAGCAATGCTAACAACAAAATACTGGAGATGGCAACAAGATGCACACGTTGATAAGCACTTTTGTGAAATGGGTTACCAGATCGTTGCAACTCTAATTTAAAAAAAAAATACAAAGGAATTTTACTGCTCATAACTGGACAAACATGAACATTTCTAGAATGCATATGTCACGCCCCAAAGTATACTTCGAGTTTTACATGTGCAAGCTGGCAGTGAACTTGAATTTTTTTTTTTTTGCACTAATTGGTTTGTCCACAAGATGGCAACACTAGACCCATGGAAGCCCATTTCCAACACTGAATAAAAAAATGAAAACTTTTTATCTCACAATTATGACTTTTTTTTCTCACAATTGCGAGTTTACATCTTGTAATTCTGACTTTTTTTCTCAGGCTCGAATGATATAAACTTACAATTGCGAAAAAAAAGTCATAATTGTGAGATATAAACTCACAATTGCAAGAAAAAAGTTGTAATTGAGAGATGTAAACACAATTGCGAGAAAAAGTTAGTATTGTAAGTTTATATTACACAATTCTGACTTTATTTTTCACAATTGCAAGTTCATTTGTAACTCGCAATTGCATTTTTAGATCTCGCAGTTCTGAGAAAAAATGCCAAATTGTGAGATGTAAACTCACAATTGTGAGAACAATGTCAGAATTGAATAAAAAAAATGAAAAAGGTAATTGTTTTTTTGTCCCACAGTGGCGGAAAGAAATGGATGAAACAGAATAACAACAGAGACAGCAACAGATGCCCTTGCTGATGAGCATTTGTGTTAGAGAGTTATGAGATACCTGCAACTTTATTTGAAATGAGCACAGGAGATAAATGCACACATTTGGTAAGTGGGAAAATTTCAAGTGCACGTGTTGAGCATCTGTGTTTGCATAAGGTACTAAATTCAATATACTGAAGGCTATATGTTCAGCTGTGTGCAAACGCTAAGCACTTGCAGCAAAACCAAAGTATGCTTTGGGCTTTAGACTGGTGGTTCCCAACTGGGTCAAGATCCGAAAATGGTCTGTTTTGACTGGATCGTGAAATGCTAAATGCCATGCATCCAATTAAAAAGCATCCAAAAGTTATCACCCAGACATTAAATATGGGTTTAATTGCAACAAGGGTTAAAATGGTTCAAGCCATGGCCAATTTTAAATGATTTAAAACAGAAGAATAATATCATACCCTGTTCATTGTGCTGTCCAAAGAAATTTTGAATGTTCAAAGTCTAATATAACCATGGCTTTATGCTAACCACAATGGTTTTGTGTAGTGAATTACCGGCTGCCGAAAACGTTTTACTTTTGTTCTACAAACAATTTTGGTACTGTGTTTGGTTGCCACTTAGAATCTTGGTATTGAAGCAAACCAAGTTAAAAAAACACTGTCGTAAATCTCTTAGATATTGGTTTTTCATTCATATTAAACACCTCAAAATGTGAGTCTACAGTACTGCATCTCGGCCATCTCCATATGCATTCAGCTCAATGACCAAAATCATTGATGCAGTATGGTGTAAATGGGACTCTGTGGGGTTCCACAGGAAGTGACCGCCAGGCTAGGTAGTTTCCTGGCTCGGGCTGTGTAACAGACGGTCCGTGTTGGCTCTGACAACCAACCGATCTCCTGCAGCGGGGCAAGAACAACACTGCTCAAAATACTGACAAACTGGTGACAGAAAGCCACCATACATACAGTAGCCAATGAGCAGGATGCACCGTGCAAAAACTACCACAGAAGTAAAAGACTCTAGCTTGTGACACTGCCACACAAAGACACATGTTTTTACCACTCAATATATATTAAGATGGTTTTTTTATCTATATATTTGAGTTTTACATGTTGTCTTAGCCATTTTAATTCTGTTAATTATTTGATGTGTGTATGTCTTTAAAATGTTCATGGGTCTGCCTGTCATGTGGTCAATCACATGACAGGAATAAGGAAGTAAACCAGTACAAAGCAAGCAGCATGTCAAACAATCAGGGTCATTGACCAAACAACCACGCTGGATTGAGGAGTTGTTCATGGACTTGCCTTTCCAGTATCTCACTCATTTTGGATTATCACTTTCTTTGGAATTGTATATACACCGGTGGACACTTTTACCTTGGGACTTCAACACACTGGGATTCTTAAGGACTGTTTTAGGGTACGATTTAAATGGACAATCTGCTTTTAACAGCCTAAGTTATTCTAGTTGTATTGTGTTGTTTTAATTTCCTTGTGCATTATGTAAATACACGATTTATTCATTCTACTTTTGTTGTTGTCTCATCTTTTTGAAACACTTATTTTATCTCACACAGTTTAATCTGACCCATTTTAAATCCATGTAACTTGGCCGATAAGGCCGATCGTTACAAGCTTTCAGATGGATGAGAAGAAGAGAAAAACCACAGCTGCTGCATCTATGTCAGTATTAAAAGCCAGATTTGAATAAAAAAACAACAACATACTGCTTGCAAAGTAGCAAAAAAAAAGTTTTTTTTTAATTTTTTTTTTTTATAAATGTTACATTTGCAAGATATAAACTCACAATTGCAAGAAATAAAGTCGCATCTGCAAGATATAAGTCTGACTTTTTTCTCACAATTCTGACGTAATTTCTCAGAATTGAGAGATATAGTCTCACAATTGCGAGTTATTGCCAGTTAAGTCCAATTCGGACGAAAAAATACTAATTTGACTATAACTCGCAATTTGTAAGAAAAAAAGTCAGAATTGCGAGATGTAAAATCGCAATTACCTTTTTATTTTTTATTTAGTGGCGGAAACTTGCTTCCATATATATCAGAGTTGGCCTTGCTGTTTTCATGATGAATTGCAAATTAGTATTATGTTTACAAAAATAGACAGCACATAGATAGTGTACATAAGAATTAAGTATCTACAAAAAGTTTGAATGGATGTTTATGCTGAATTGCTTGCAGAAAATTGTGAAGAAATGCAACAAAATATGTATTTAGATACAATGCTGCCTTGCATACACCGTAGCTAAGATATACTGCAATAATCTACAACATCATACTTTTACACATTGCATTTGTACAAGTGTTATGTATTAGTATGACTTACCCTCCCTCACAAATCTGAACCCGTGAGCTGTATTTGGAGGTAGATAGTTGATCCTCCTTCTCCTCCCATGTTTTCTCTTCTACCTCTGTCAACTCAGCTTGCTGGGTTTCTTTCGGTTCTGTGGGCTGGGTGGCATGTACCTACACTCGAGAGAGACACGGGCAAGTTCACCAACCCTATTCCGGGTGCCCAGGGAGACAGAGATGGGGGGGAAGTCTCATTCAACATTTTCCAGATAGCATTAGATCTGACTTACTTTTACGTTGTCAAGAGTAAGTTTAAAAAAAAAAATAGAAAAGAATAAAAGACTGGAATGTGGACTGTAAAGCTAATTGTGATATTTCTTAAGTCAGTTTTAACCTTTTATGTTACTAAAACACTCATATACATTTTAAAACACTGAGCTAAACAAACATAAGCCCCCAAGTTAATAAAACAATGTCAGCTACCATATTAGTCATTCTCCTTCAAGTTTTAAATGGTCAAGCTGTTTTGAGAAAATGGTAGCTGGTTAAACAACTAATGACCAGCTTGGAGCAGATTGGAACCAGCAACCATGTTCCAAAACACAAGTGTAAGAATTTTCATGCATTAACTATAAATTCAAGAGTTGTTACATTTACCTCAGTCACGTTAGGCTTTTGGGAGTCAGGTGTTTCTTGTTTCCTGTCCAGCGAGGGTGATATGGCCGCCGTGGTGTAGATGAGTCCTGCATGTCTCTGCCTGCAGTGCAACAGGGATAGCATGTCCTTGCTTGTCAGGCCAGGAGGGTATGGGTTGCGGGTACTTGTACTCCATGAGGAATAGACTGAGTTTTGTTGTTCACTCTGTATGGACGGATTGGGCTTTATGTAGTTTAGATAGCACCAGCTAAAATTAAGGTTAGTGTTAAGAGTCGGAAATGATGGTTCTTTGTGTTCTATAGGGAAGATGACACTTTGCTCAACGAGTCTTTCTTCCTTCTTGCATTCGACCAAAACTTTATCATTTCCACTTTCATTTTCCTGATTGTCATCCTCCTCCTCTTTCACTCGTTTTTGTTGTTGCTCACTTTCTGGGATGAGCTCTTCACTGCTCGTGGGGGACAGCACACGTTTGGTTGCACCAGCACTTACTGATTTGGAGCCATCAGATATTGGTGGTTGGTCTATGATTTCAAACTTCGAAGCCACTGCAACCGAACTGACTCCAGAGCAGCAAGGTTCCTGAGGCCTTTCGGTAAATGTTTGTGAAACTGTAGTGTAAATTGAGCCTGCATAATGAGGAAGGTGTGAATTAAGACGGACTGGAATTCTCTGGGCTGGTAAAGGTCTCAGTGTTTCTGGGTTTGAAGTAACATCAAAACCAAGATTCTGATGGGGATGAGTGAGGTATGGTTGGTTGACCCTTGTATCAGAATTCACCAGTTCATTCTCCACTGGAATTTCAAGCTTAAGTCCTGTCGACATTGAAGAATAATGAGCTCTGGCAGCACCTGATGGACAAAGAAGACTTCCCACTGTTGTGGGCTGATCAGTGTGAATCATTGGGGTCAACTGCAATGCATTCTGCTGGGTATTCTCTGATAAAACATGCTGTGATTGCATGACCTGCTTCTCACCAAATGAGTGTACAGTATTGCTTAAAGTCACGAGATGAGTGGTGGTTGGACTGTAGGAGGTGCCTGGGTTATAGCTAGGCGGTATGTTAGTCCTTCGAGTAGGAGAACTGGTGTTGATGGCTTTAGAAGATTGGTCTTCCTCCTCAGGTCCCCTCACTGCACTATGCCTCATTAGAAGGCATTTCCGCCTTGCTCTCCATCCTGCAGGGGTTCGATCTGGAGACAAACTACTGTAGTCAAATGACTTACTGCGAGTTTCCGTAATAAGGTTAGCATTTTGAGGAACATGGGGCGCCTGCTCAGATGCAGAGCGCCTCATTTCTCGGTGAGAATTTGTGGGAATTGTCAAAGTATGAGTGGCTCTTGATCTCCTAGTTGGCGTCGTGTCTGCATCACCTTTGCAAGCCTCTTCAAATGAAGTTGATCGACTGGAGGTATGAGACACACAACTGTCCTGACTTGGACTGTGAGGCAGGGACATTGATTCAAAGCTTGAGTCCCCTGATGACTGGGCAGCTTCTGCGAGACGAAGACGTTTCTTTTTAGGTGGTAACTTCTCAATTGGAAGTTGGGCTAAAGTTGGACTTCTTTGGGGCCATTGGAACTCGCTGACTTTCTCAACGTCCTTTATTTTGGGGACAGTTAGAGGGGGTAATGCTGCCATGGTGTTGGTGTTTGAATCTTCAGTGACCAGGATTTCTGGCACTTGGACATTGTGTTGACGTACAAGTTTACGGAAGGATGGTTTACTTGCCTGCCGCTTTGATTGTGAGTAAGGAGAACAGTGAGAGACATCATGAGAGTGAGAGACCTCATCTGGTCCAGGGGTTTTTAAAGCACTATCATGTTTCTCAAATGAACTAGTATGCTGTATGACAGATATTCCTTGCAAAGCGCCTTCTGTACCATGTTCTTGAGTGGACCCTTTAATAGGCTGTTCACAAGGTGGTTTATAACCTTTCAGTGGTATATAAGAAACAGAGGGTAAAGAAGGATCTTCAAGTTCAATACTCTCTTCTTTCCTTCTTTTTCTAAATGCAAAAGCACCAGGACGATTTGTGTGTGTTCTTGTGGGTTCTTCCAATTGATAGACTTGACTTTCAGTTTGTTGAGAAATGTGAAGCGTGCAGCAGTGCTGTTTGTGTGTTTGATATCTCTCCCAGTCAGTAAAAACTATACCACATGCGTCACACTCAAATGGCTCTTGTTTCAGGCTGGGATTAGGCACTGTAGAAACTGAGGGATGGAATGGTGAGCTGGAATAGGATTGTTCCCCCATGGTCATTTCAGCACCTATGGGCAATTCAATGGCAGGCTGCCGTCTTAGCATACCGTGACGCCGATTCTGAACTGGCTGCTGGTCATCAAAGGATTGGCTAAGGCGAAGGCTACGAGAAGTTTCAGACACATCACTAACACCTGCATCTGAGGGCATAGAGTGACTTCTTAGAAGAGGAGCAGTGGTGGTCGGGTCAGCTTGCTGGATACTAAGAGAATGGTGCTGAAATTTCTCACAAGGTACACCAAGAGTAATGGAACCACTGCTCTTTGCACTCAGATCCATTTCTTTTGGACTGTGAAGAAAGGACTCTTTAGAAGCGGTTGGCTTCACTTCTGTGCTGCTTCTCCTAGAGAGTGAGAACCTTCTGGGTTTGACACTGTCAATCTTACTGGTGTCTACCACAGCCTCATTGATGGTAATGAGTTTAGTTATGTGGTCAATGACTTGCTTTTTAGGCACAGTGAATGGAATTCTTTTCCCTTCTTGCCCAGCAGGATTGCCATGTTGTTCATGAGCAGTCCTTTGTAAATGACCAAGGCGACCGAACTTTCCAAGTATGACCTCTGCATAGCTTTTGGCACTTGTGTTTGGTGGACTATCTTGAGAGACTTCTGTGCTCTCAGATCGAGAGAAATAGCCAGACTCTGTGCTACCTTTGTTACTTAGACCAAACGATGAGGACGCTTCATCAGACGATCCTATAGATGTTCGTCTTCCTCTGCTAAGTCTCATTGCAAGTCTCTTTTTAACTGCATGGGAGTCTTCTATACCTTGTAACTGTCCCTCAGAGCCCTTTTCTGTGACATTTGACTTTTCAATGGACATTGTTTGTTTTTCTAAACAGGAAGATGGTTGGCTTTCTTCATCTGATTCTGTAAGTGGCTCCTCTGAACAACTTATACCTGGTCCCTCCATTTCTGCAGTCAGACCAGCTTTCACCCTATGAGTGTGGGACTTTCTGTGCTTGTAAAGGTTACTTTTAGTCTTGAAGGAGAACCCACATGGTACACAGGGGTAAGGTCTCTCTCCAGTGTGGGATCGAATATGTTTCTGAAGCACACTGGGCTTAGCACAAGCACGACCACAGTATGAGCACACATACTTTCCGGGCTTTTGAGGTTTACGCTCACGTTTCTGGCTAGGTGTACCTTCCAGGGCCTCATCCGTGGAACAGGATGGTGCAGCTCCAGATGGCATTTCACTAGACTGCCTCATGTTAGTGTCAAGATATTCAGAACTTCTCGGTGACGTTCCGTCTTCAACAGTCTCTGTCTCCTGAGCAGTTTTCCTCTGCAATCTGAGACGTTTTCTCTCAATATTGAGATGCTGTTGTTTTTGCTGTTGTGCATGCTGCTGCTGGGTGACAACCTGGTTCTGTTCATGATACTGTGGGACTGAATGTGGCTGGGGGCTGTTCGCTGGAGTCTCATTCTGCTTTTCTAAACCTCCAGATTGCTCCCCTGTGGTCAACAGGCTATGCAAGGCCTCCATAAAATGAGATGAAAGCTTGAGTTACTGTTTATTCCAGACTGTATGAATGATCGATTCATTTATGACCATTCAGAGCATCGCATAATATTTTGTTCCATACAGCATATGCATGGATTGTACAGTTCTGGGGCATTCTGTAAACATTATTGCTTAATGTGAGAAGAGCTTCTTCAAAGGAATTATATGATACACTACAATTTTTTTTTTTTCAGTTAGAGGAAATTCTGCCTCTTCTGTTTCTTGTTCTTTCTTGTCCTTGGAAATCCATGGCAATTATGTTTTTCCATGAATGCTCTCAAGTTGCCTTATTCTGCAGATGCTTTATGATGATCCACTTCAGAGATTTAAATTCTGGGAAATATCAGAAGACAACAAGGTTACAATTGCTAATAAAATACAATACACAACACACTCTATATTCATGTGTGTAGCAATGCTCAAAAAATTCTGGCCACATAGTGCATTCACACAAATACGTATGCGAAGAGTAGAAAGATGTCAACTGTCAGTCAAACCAAACCAACAATGCAGAAAGTTTTTTTTTTTGCTTGTATCGACTTGGTACTAAGGTACCAACACTTTTGACATTGAATTACAATGGATTGTTGCTAACCTTCTTCCTGTTCAGTTGTAACAGTAGTTCACTATGACTGTTAAAATAAACTGGTTAAAAATAAATCGTCTCACTGGACTTAAAAGAACATTACAAGGTATTAGAGCTTCTATAGGTGTCTGTGTATGTGTATATAAGAGATAAAAGGGGCCTAAGTAAAGAGTGAAGACTTCAGGCTCTTTGGTATTCTTAACAAAAGCACAATTTAAGACAGCACGGATGCTTGTGAAAATAAACTCTGACACTGCTTTCGCTGGAACACAATAAGGAATTAGGCATCCCACTCACTGACCAGCTGGTATTGGCACCCACGCTTTGCTTTAGGGGGCGTTTAGGTGTGGAACCACAGGAGATCCTGCTGGTACATACCAAAATCACTGCCAACTATACATTCCAGCACAATTCTTGTGTGAATCCAACTCTTAAGTGTTCACAGACTTCCAATTATAGTGAAAACAGAACATACTGACGAGTGTATTATTAAAGAATGCTGTAGTGTGTTGACATATTATCCAGAGTGTAGAGAATCTGACAGGTGACATTCAGTTCACCAAAATAAATGATTCATGGAAAATTAACCAATACCATTGAAGCTCTTTTTTAATGAAAAGGTTTGAAAAGCTCAACCCAAAAAGGTTGAAACAATAAGACATGAACCTCGGTTTTATCCAAAATAAGAGAGCTGTCTGGGTTGTATTCACATGTCATTCTTTGGCTCACAGTTTGTTGGGTTTGATGAGGATATGTAGGTCGGATGGATAGTGTAGGAGACCTAAAACATGGTGGTTGTCTGGACTTGGACGTGAGTCAAGCAAGCATTCATCTCTCTAGAACCACCTGTTCTGTCCTCCCACTCAAAAACACTGGCGACCTTGAATCACAGACTGAAGTGGCACATCATAATGACTCATTTTTGCTCGAACACAGTTCTATAACCATTCTACAATTCTGTATTCAAACTACACACACTGCTTCTACGGAGAGGCCCGATCTGTCTTCTCTGAACTGCTTTTCCAAACATGTTCTTGGAATTAGAATTTAACTCGAAACACACAAGGTCTTTTGAGGTAAGCTCATAAAATCTCTGCAGGTATTCAACTCAACCCATGATGATATCCTAGATTACAGAGAAAACGTGCATTTAAAGGGATCGTACCGGCAACAAGGAAGAACCATAGGCACTGAATTGTACCCACTTGATGAGAACACGAAAACAGCCAATATGTGTCAAAAAGAATCATCAAGCTGCACTGTGAATTATCACTGGGCACCTGTGAGCATTTGAAAATATTTTATAACCAGGTCAGTGACGAGTCTTACCAAACCACAGCGTAACGCTGCCAGGCTCAGATGGTTAGAATCTGGGAATAAAGCTTTGTCTACTCTGTCAAAACCACAAACACGCGAAACATAAGCTTTACACTGTACTTAACCAAATCTAAAATATGTCATTTAAATACGTTTAAGAAAGCTCGCCAATTTTCCCGCTCTCTCACTAATGGGCACCCAGTGGTGGTTCCTATGGCAACGGCCCTAAACCATGCAATGGCAGATGGAAGCAAAGCTGGAGGGCTAAATTTATCTCCCAGCATCCTCCCTGACTACAGAGTGAGTGCCTGACAAGCCAAGGTGCCACCCTTTCTTTCCAAAAACCCTCATCTCTCCAGTCAGGAGCTGATGGACGAGGAAAAACAATTTCAGAATCTAGTATTTCTTTTCATTGTTTCGTTTAAAAATAACATCAAGCAAAATCTTACAGTAAAGTCAGATATTTTTAAATTCAATGCAAGATTGAATTTGCAAAGATGAATGCAATATATATATATATTTTTTTATTATTAAATCCAAATTAGCAGACCACAATTAGCAAAGCTCATGATAAATAAACCATTGAATGAAATGCACACACAGATGCTACTCAGAGACTTAAGAGCACATTTTTCAAAGCGACAAATTTGAGAGATTTCAAAGCAACAAATGCTCTGTTTGTAGTTACTGCATGGCCATAACGAAATCTCTCGTATAACTTCACATTACATAAACATTACTCATGCAGACAAGAGATAAACAACACAAAGCATCTCAGCTCTGCAGTACTACAGAGGGAGGGCCTGACAAGCCAAGGTCCCCCCCCCCCTCTCCAAAATCTCTCCAGACAGAAGTGGATGGACAAGGAAAAACAATATCAGAATCTAGTATTTATTTTCATTGTTTCATTAAAAAAACGAAATCAAATCTTAAAATCAAATGACATATTTTCAAATTCAGTTTTAAAAGATGAATGCAAAAAAAAATAAAAAATTCATCCAAAGTAGAAGCCCGCAATGAGCAAAGCTCATGATAAATAAACCACTTCACACATAGATGCCACTCACAGACTTAACTATGAGATCAAGACAAATAAAAAGTGCATAAAAATTCTGAGATCTCAGAGCAACAGATGCTAGTTCGTAGAACTTCACATTACATAAACATTACTCATGCAGACGGAGATAAACAACACAAAGCATCTCAGCTCTGCAGTCATTCTCTCTCTGTTGATGCACTAAAACCCTGTGTCAGGCATTCCAGATAAACAGTCTTTTGCCTTCTGTCTCTTCCGTACACATTCGCAAACCATCAACCGAATCCCAGTGACTTCATCTACACTGTTCGTGTCCATCTCCCGGGATTCAAATTTCCCCTCCCTCCAGTGAAAGAGCCCTGGGCCAGCCCCGGCATCCATCCGCCCCGAGTCTCATTCATACGGCAGCAGCGTAGAGGAGGACACATACGCAGTACAGTCAGTCCATTCATCCTCTCTTTGCTTGCCTTCTGTACTGGCAGCCATTTGAAACACACACACAGTACACTACGGGCAGCACACAGCCTCCCAGACTCAACGTCAGCCGGTACACACTGTACAACCAGACATATATAACTCTTACAATTCAGCATAACACGTAACATGAACCACACAGACTAATGCTAAGAAGAGCAGCATCATGATCCCGTAAATGTAAGCCCTTCAGAAGTGGACGTGTGTGAAATCTGGTAATCAAGCAGATTAGACTAGTAATCATCAATGTCTTTTACCTGGTAGCTGCAGGTCTCCTCTTCAGCCCTGCTAATGTGTGAGAGCAGTCAGGCTTTGAGTGAAGGCTGAGAGCGTGTGAGTCATTGCGAGAGAGAGAGAGGCTGAAAGTATGAATGAGCTACCGTAGTCTAGCGTGCTAACCGTGAGGCGAAGGGGAGGTGAGATTATGCTTCATGTAGCTACGGCGGACGGACAGCAGAGATTTTCAAAGAGTGGGAGGCAACAGATGCCACTTATCAATGCCAAAATGTGTCATATTTTCAGGGAGGAGGGGGGAATCAAATTTGACCATATTCTGAACACATCACATGCATGCTCTTATTGAGAACTATTCATTGGTGCATTGATACATTTTCACAAATGGTCAGTTTCTGTTGACATCACATAGACCGTGCAAGCTATTAGGTAATTTTTTTTAGCAAACTTGCATTTAGGTTTGATTTCATTCTAGTAATGCCCATCCAATCAATTCCCAGCGGAATACGGACAAAATGAAGTCTCTTCTACGTTATTTTCTTATTAAATATTTTGTTTTGCTCAGAAATACATTGCATCATGTGAGTAGAACGGACGGCAATTCACTGTAATGAGCTGTAATGCAATGAAAGCATCCTTGCCAGAAGAAGATCTGTGGGTCTGTCGAATACGCGTTTAACATGGAATGAAAAAAGAGAGTTCAACTAACCGCACCCTCTGACTTTAGACTGCTGGATTGTTAAATGTTAAAGGCTGACGGTGTACAGAAGTACAATGATTAAAATACATGTCTTTCCAATTAACAATCAGATATTCGTTCAAATTTTCTCACAGACTGCCAGTGAAGCATGACATCCAGTTGGGACACATAATGATGTTTTTAGAGACTGTTGTCCAGCAAACATCAAGAAATCATTTCTTAGTTAGTATGTCTATCTTGTTTATTAAAGTATTTAATGTTCTATATAAGAACAAAAACTCTTTTTTTCTTTTTCATTTATTTAGATAATGGTTAATCATGAATGAACAATGCTGTGTGATATTTTACACAAAATGTGTGCTTAATTGTATTGTATTTGTTAGTTTGCAACTGAATGTGCACTTGTAGTGTACTTCATAACTTAAAAGTATATTACTTGCAGATAATAAATCAAAGAAATAAAAGGCCACTTAAAACTTTTTTTTTTAAGTGCACTTTGTAATACTGTCAAATTCAAAGTTTTACTATAAAGAAAAAAACTATAACGTCTAACTAATTGCATTTAATATCAATTTAAACTATAATGCATTTTCATTTAACTGCAATTAACATTTTATTCAGTTCACACATACAGTATATTCTTTAAAAGTATATTATTTCCATAATACATACTATTTTTTTTAAGTATGCTATTCTTTTTCACAATTATCATAGATTTTTTTTAGTTACTGCTGCATTTTTGATGAAATTGTAAGGGAAGCTGTGTTTCCCACGCAGTCTTCGACACCACCTCTGACTGAAAGGTAATGTGGTCTAATGCAAATCTGGTGTCTGTTGACACATCATTTAGAAGCATTTAGTAGGATTCCCTCATTCACTCCAGACAGAACTGGACATTTCTAGTTATTTTGAAAAGCTGCCGTTTTCTTTTTTTCCAATGTGGAGAGAGTGAGGGAAAAGACTTCAAGTACACTTTCCCATTCAGCTTTCTGCTGCACCCATCAGTCCTGAATCTGCACAAGATGGAAAGAATCAGGCCGCAGGTGGAAAAAAAAGGGGGTCCAGTTAGAGAGTGGCTCTGGAGAACTTCCACATGTTACTGCCCAAACTCGCTGAAAAACCTCCGCTCCAGCTGAAATAAGACCAGGAACTCTGACATCACCACAGTTTTCGGTTTCTTTCCATTCATATAGTTTGAAGGAAGCTGAAGCACAAAGTGCAGTACTGAAGGAAGCAGGCTGGTGGGTGAGAGAAAGTGCAAACTGGAAACATGTCCATGCTGAGAAGACCAGTTTAGACCAGAATGGGTTTCAAAGGTGGTTTAGGGTGTTTTGGTAATTGTCTAGCTGTCTTCTAAATTATTTTTGTGTCTTTGAATGCATGCACTTTTGAATGATATTGATTTGAATTGTCAGGTTTGAGTCAAGGTAACAGCTGCAATTTTTCATACTGAGAATTTGTTTCAATGAATTGGAAAAGGAAGTGAGAAATTAAATTATGCAAATGGACAGCGCGTTCCTGTTTTATTCATGGTTAGAAAAAGCAATGACTATATAAAGGCAAAAATAAAGGAAAAGCAAACGTTCTAACAATGGTTTAAGGTCTTCCCATAAGCATCGTTAGCCAGCTATGGTCGCAAGTTCCGTTGTTACCAACATAGTTCAGTGTTGTAACGACAAACAGCATTGCAAACTTACTTGGTTGGAACTACAGCTCTCAACCTGTGGTTAGAAGCATCGTTTCTTGTTATTATGACATGTGGATTTAAATAGATTTTGCTTTTAGGCACAATAACCAAACATGCAGTACATTTTTTATTCCATTTTAATAAATATGTTTCAATCTTTATATTTTAGTGTGTCAACAATCAGCAGTGTTTTTAAAGAGTGTGCATGTGCATAAATGCGTAAGGGAACCTGGGGTATGTTGTAAAAGAGAATCCATGATGAATCAAACATCAAATAAAACAAAATGACCAGGGACAAAAAATAATGAAGTAGTCATGAAGTGCCATGTTCATTAGCAATCAAATCAATTAATTTGCATTAGTTATTAGATTTTACCACTTGAGTCATACATAGCATAACATCATTCCTTTATTTTTGAACCAACATGCTTCAAACTACAGAAGTGCGACTATGTTACTATGGTTTTGGGAAACAGTTGTGACTAGTCTGTTGTAGTTTCTCCAATAATGCGCTATACTATGGTAGTTAAGCAGCGAGTTACATCGTTGCACAAGAAATTACCCCTGGTCAGTTAGGGCTGTCACAACAATGCTTACAGAAAACAGAGGCAGCAAATGAGCCCTTCTGCCTCTGAGGCAGTGATAAAACCGACAATGTCTGTCTCTTGTAGCCAGAGCAGACAAGATTGTCTGTGTATTTACTTTGCAGAAATCGAAGACATAACAAGCATTTAACTTATGTACAGGACAGGGAGAAGAAATCAGTCAGAAAATGATAACTAAAATCGGTGTGGTACAGCTATGACAAAGGATGACCTTCTAGCAACTCTAATCTCCTATGTGGACAAGCACATCTAAAAAGAAAAGCCAAAGTACCACACTGTTGGAGAATATAAAACATCCACATCACATGACTCTCTAATGTAGAACTGCCTAAGTGTGTGTGACTATGGTGTTTAATTTCAACACTGCCATTTAGGGTACTTGCTTTGGAAAATATTCTGGGCGATGCAGGTGGACACCTGGCAGTCTCGTGGATCATGGACAACATTGGCAGTAAGTATTTAGTAAAGTCATGGGTCTATGTAATTGTCCTGAAAAACACTTACCTTTTTCACTGAAATGGTGCTGGTTCTTTTGCCAGAGGTGAAACTAAAGTGGGGGAACTACAAACTTCTCCGAATAATGATATGAAGAGTTAATTTGCAAAAACCGATAAACGCCACTATAAAAAAAAAGAGCTGATTGCCGTGCATTATTCTCCACATATAGCGCGATCTGAACCCTAAACATGTTTTGTCAAAACCGGTTTTGTCCACTTTCAAGGCATCGCGAGTTCACGTTTTACTGCAGAAGCCGACAAGCGCCCTTGTTGTTTTTGAACAGAAGCCGATAAGTCAATTTTAGCGAATCAGCGCGCTGTATTCAGGTCAGGTGACAAGGCTACTTCCATTCTGAAAAGACGTGCTAGCTGAGAGGAGTTTCGTCAAAGCTGACTAAAAGTGATCGAGGATGGATAATTTCGATGAACTTGATGAACCTGTGATATCTTCTTCAGGGCGAAAAAGGAAAATAAAAGCTGAAACATTTTCACGGTCAGGCATCTACATTTTGTCAGGCATCTACATTGTTATCTGAGGAGATTACAAAGATTAAACGAGTTTTTTTTTTAACTCTAAAACATGAAATGTGTAGTCATCTGATTTTGCCAAAAAACGACTGTTGGAGTTATCTGCTTTTGTTATAAAACAAACTTTTAATATGTAAAAAAAAAAAAACACTTTCAATGAACTTTAATTTTGTAAATTACCTGTATTTGTTTAAGTTATTATTACTTAATCAAAACAACCCAACTGCAGTTTGATTGATATTACTTGGAATACGCAATAAAACATTGTGATTTCTGAAATAAAAATGGAGTTATCGGTTTTTGCAAATGAACTCTTCATATAACTTATTACTGTATGTGTTACTGTGTAACAAACACAGCAAATTATAGTCTTAGTTTACTCTTAATTTTAAGTACATATTTTAAGCCAGTGTTCAACACGCCAAACACGAGAATAAGATGTCTGTCAACTAGACATATGATGTATTGCAGCATCAGGCATTTCCAGTTTAAACAGCTCCAGTTTTTTTTGCATTTGGGGCAACTGCACCAGCAGCAGTAAACTGACAGTGGAAAGGGGACATGGGGTACCTCAGGGATCTGTCCTGGGCCCTTTTGTTTTTGTACATTACATTACAGCAACAATACCTGCATTAAACTCTGTAAATTACTGTAAAATTTTGGATTCTGTTCACACAGTATTTGAAATACTATTCACACATCAGCAGCAAAATACCAGCAAACTATAATGTCAATCATTGGAAATTGAATTTTTTACCTTTTTTACCATCTGCCCTGAATGAGAAGTGTTTTAGTTTCGGTCTAACCTGAGAAAGAAGTGACAGAGCCATTCACAAATAACACATTTTTACCTTTAAAAATGCAAGATGCTGGACAACAGTATTTTTAATAATAAGGCAGAGTCTCAAGATGTGTTTTTTTGTTTTGTTTTTTAATGCACTGCTCACCTGCAAGATGTGGTGCAATGGACAAATTGATTTGATTGTCCAATTAAGTGTCCAAACTGTTTTACCGGTATATCTCAAAAAGCTCTGTTCACACGATTTCTAAACCATAATTTACTAGTAATTTTCCAGAAAGGGCTGCATGTTTGAAATCCCCTGATGTCCCTGCACATTACTAAATAAAATATATGAGGGCTGTGCACCAGCTCTCTCCAAAGCAAAGGATAACAGCACAGCAAACAGACCCTGAGTTACTCAACAACCCCACACATCCCTTAGATGTCCTTGTCATAGATCACATTCAAATTGTCCTCGCCTGTCACGTCACATTAGACTAGAACATCAGACACTTGGTGAGTCTCTGTCTTACCCGTGTACTCCAGGTGGGTCAGTCTAAATATTCTGTTCTCTGTGCCAAAGGAGAAAACTCTGGGCTCAATGTCACCTGCAAAACAGAGAAAGACAATCACTCACTCACACAGTCTAAACCAAAAGCTAAATACACACCTCAACATAATAAATAACTGTAAGCCAATCTGCTATTAGATATTGAACTGCCTTTATGTACACCACCAAAAGTCAAATGTTTGGACACACCTGCTCATTTTAATTTCTACCATTTTCCATATCACCATGTAGAATAGTAAAGTCAAAACTATGAATTAACACAAACATATACATACCTGTATATTGTGGCGACGATATAAAGTGTCTATCGATAGAGAGTTCGCTAAATTGTTTATATCTTAAAGGGGTCATATGATGCTGTTAAAAAGAACATTATTTTGTGTATTTGGTGTAATGAAATGTGTTTATGCGGTTTAAAGTTAGACGGAAATGTTACGCCCCTCACCATACTGTTGTATTCCCTCAGCGTCTAGGCATGACAAAGCGGATATCGTCCTCTTTTGGAAGACCAAACAAAGTAGTTTTGCTTTCACAACGAAGCACACAGCGTCTTCAGGATATGGCGGCGGCAACAATACTACAGTGAGAATAAAAGTTACGCCTTCTTTCTTTGTGTGAACATTTGGGCGGCGTTATGCAAATCTTCCCACAGAGCGACGTAGACATGTGGGGGCGTGTTAGAACGAACCATTTTAGGTAGGTGTGGTTAACTCTTAACTTTTATAAAGAATATCTCTTTGGATTTGAGACTTTAGTCTTTGCAACTTTACAGATCTTCTTTATGCACCAAGAGCTTGTAACACTCCAAAGAGAAAGGAAAAATTGAAATCGCATCATATGACCCCTTTAATATATAAATACATATGAGCAGCGCAAGACTGCATAAAATATTAAAGAAACATGCATGAATGAGAAAGTGAAGTGCGGGACATGCTTGATGTTAAAAGAGCTGTTATGCACAATAAACCGTGAACTCATTGTGTACTTGCACTGACACAGATCTGAAGCATGCGCGCAGAAAGTCATGTCCCAGAGAACATGCGATCCCAAATTCTTCGTCTTTCATGGATGTTTGTGGCAGAACACTGAAATACACATAAAATTGTCAAAATACCTGTCTTAGTGAGTATTAATGTAAACACGGTTGGTTATGTCTTCAGTTAACTTAAAAAGTGTGTATTGGATCAGTGTATTAGGTCTTAAATTGACAGCAGCCTAATATACCTGCAGATATCTATTAGGGTTGCATCAAACAATTCTAAAAAAAAGGTTATTCTAACGATTATTAGAATGATTAATCAACTACTTGTCAAGTATTTAACCAATTAATCAGTAGGATTTTATCAATTATTCATCTTTTGGAATTCGTTAAAATAGTTATACATATTCCATACGTATTCATATACATATAGAGCTGTTTTATAGTAGAAAATCAAGTGGTAATTCTAACTGAAAGTGATACTAACACTTTTTTTTTTCATGTTTAATACTGTAAAGCTGCTTGCTTCAAAGCAGTCTATTGCATAAAGTGCTACATAAATAAACATTACTTTACTGGAGTGCTGACTGCAGAGCATTTTTTAGTTGTAGTTTTTTTTTAAACTTTCCCATACTCCACTTGTTCAGCTTAATTTGCACTTCTCATAAGTATGGCTTCTTTTATTGGACTGCATCCAGGAGAGCTGAATTACAGTCTTGCAGTACAGTGCCACGCCGAATGCTATGGTTAAATAGAACTAATGACTGAAAAAATTAAAAGCACTGTTTACTTAATTTCTTTATTTTGTGTATTGCATTTTTGTCCTGTTGTTTCTACTTTGCCTCTTTCAATTTAAAAAAAAGGAAATGTGTAAAAACTAGCACTGGGGTGGTCAACTTTCAAAAGATACTAATATTAACACTTCAGATACTAAGGTACAAATATGCACCATTTAGTACCTTTTGAAAAGGTACGGCCCCATTGACAGCTTTCGTACCTTTTCTTCCTGAGAGTGTTGAGTTATCATGTATGCTTGACAGTTGTTGCATCATTTATACATTAGCATCATTTTCTTGATATTGACAAACACAAATTCAGTAAAATGTGTCAGACTTTTTACTGGTAGTGTATGTCACAGCAGTGTAGGATCCTAAAGTATACGTGTGTTTGTTTAAGACAAGAGTGTGAGAGAGTATGTGTGTGTGCCATATATGCACAATAAATGAGGGTCTTTCATTTCCCTGTGAGCATCCAGAGGGGCACCTAAGAGGGGTTAAACAAACTACCACATCTGGGGTGGGGGCCAGTCACACCCCTTGTCCATAAACCCACATGCATACAGTAAAACCTGAAAATATGTGCACACACACACAAACAGCCTCAAACCTGAGGCTATGATGGACTTCCCAGCACGTAACAAGAAAACCATAGACTGGACCACTCCTTCAAATAAAACTGCGATATGAAAAAAAATCAAGCACAGAAGCACACGCAGGGACCCCTTCACTTCAAACACATATTTGTAGCCACAACGTACCTTGTGGTGAGGCTTTTCTGGAATATGTGTTATTAACTATAAAAACAACACTGTTTACACAGTATCTAACACTGCCAATATTTGTCAAAGAGTAATAAAATCGGTCTCGGAAAAGGTGGGCTCAGCATATTATTGTTACTGCTGTTAAAATGCTGTCACAGCACAGGATCACACATCTGGACCATGGCGGATTAAACCAAGATGGATCAAACCAACTGTATCCGACCAGAGAGCGCTGGAGAACTCAAAGAAAATTCATCACATATGAGTCACCTTACTTCCAGTAAAGAGTCTCACTGAGCAGTCTTATTCCTGACTTACCACTCCGTATTACCGTTTCTTGTGTTGCTTACTGGAAGAGCCCTGATTATTTTACCAAAAGATGCTCAGCATCTTTGTAGTGTATTAGGTTATAGCACCACAGCTGACATGTAGGATGGAAATCATTCAAATGTTTTTTGGAAAAAGTAATAAAATGCTTACAAATGGTAGTTCACTGAGGAGACTTTTGATACAGAGAATAAGAAAAAAATATAAAGAGGAAAAAGGGCAGTCGCTTATACCATTCAAAATAAGTGGGTGAGGTTTGTAATTGATTCTAAAGATAAAAATGAAAATATTTACTTGTTTTGACAAAAATCTAAAGAAAATCCATCCTCCACCTACAAAATACACAGACCATACAAACATACATTAATCATATACAATATCACTTTTGTACTATACAATACAGTTTCCAAGACAAAGAGCATGTCTCTTCACCAAACTTTCCTAATCTAGCTCTATCTGAAAATCAGAAGCATATTGCTTTACAGGCCTGCACACACTTCTAGTACACACATATAGCATGTGCAGAACACCTACAGATATTAGGTGTTGTCTTTAAAGCAACTGTTGAGTAAACCAGTTGAAGTGAGATGAAAGCAATTTATGTGATGCGATTCATAAAAACATACAAATAATATAACATTGGGTCTATAGGCAGCTGTAAATGCACTAGTTAACCACCATACAGTAGTCGTTTGAAACTGTCTGAACGTGCTCAGTGTATGGGGTGCTGAATGGATCGATGCTAATGGTGTCAGGCAGGATGCATTATCACTCAGCTAATGTTAAACAGGATGCAAAGCTTGGTGTCATACAGGCTCAACCTGAAATTTGACAATCACTGAAGCTGCTTGATGCTCAAACCAGGCTCGCTGGAATACATGCCTGTGGTGACATTTCAGCAAATTGCTTCTGCAAAGTTTTGCAACACATTAAAAGTGAAAAAGGTATGTTCAGTTTAATCCAAAACAGATCAACATGAATCTGGCAAAGTTTAGGTTGTTGTCTGGAAATAAACTCTCTGGTGAGTGGCGTTAAACGTTTAAGGCTCTATTGTGCCACCTACACCTAAACCAGTGTTAATTTTGACAGCAAATTTTGATTTAGTTTTAGTCATAGTCTTTTGACTAAAATGCCATTTAGTTTTAGTCATATTTTAGTCATCTGAATAGTTTTTAGTTTTAGTCTAGTTTTAGTCGACTAAATAAGATTTTAGTCGACTAAATCTACAATAAATTTAGTCGGCTCAAATCTAATGGGTTTAGTTACAGTGCATTTATTAAGCACATGCCTTTATGTTAAAATTAAATAAAACCACTTCTCATAAAGAACAAGAACATGGTCTTCTTTTTAATTAAATGCCAATGGTTATATAGGCTAATTGCATTCTTTATAGCAACCTGTTTACCATATTCTTCATTCTTTCAAACAGAAATATTTATTTCTATAAATAAATTTAGATTAATCTTTAGGGCTACTAAAGTTTTTCAGTCAAGAGCAGTGCGTGATTTTCTGTCTTTCTGTTGTTGCTTGATTAACATCAATGACTCGGACAATAGCATCTAAATTAGGCTGCTATCCCTTTAAAACTGGATGCACGGATGCAATGTACTGATACACGTTCTCCCTGCTGTTTACGTTTACTTCAGACATAATTAACTGTGTTTACGTGAATACTCGTCAAATCGGACAATTTGACATAATTTTGTGTGTTATTCTATGTCCATGCGACGCGAAAGTATAGCCTGCTCGCGCGCTGTGAGATGCGCTTTCCGTGTGTATGCTTCAGTGTCTGCGCTCAGAAAACCAGACCGAAATTAGTTCTCTCTTGCGTCGTCAGATTTATCCATATGTCTGCTCTTCTCTTACTCCCACATATTGACATTTTTTAACGTTTTATGCGACGTGCGGCAAGTGTATGTTAGCTTATGTCCCGCCGGTTCATATGTACGCATAACCTCCGAACCACGCAGCAGATTCGTTCTGAATGAATCTCTTCCCAAATCGTCCCTCCCTTACATTTTCGTCTCGTTTTTATTCGTTGCCGAAAATGTCAATCGATTTAAGTCATAGTTTTTGTCATTCAAAAAGAGTTTGTTCGTTATCGTCTCGTCGTCGTTGACGAAAATTATTCGTCAACGAAATTAACACTGATCTAAACCTAACCAGCAGTGTTAACAAAAGTAAACATGAAATAAAAACTATCATACTATCAAAAACTCTTCGTAACTCTTCTATCGTAAGCGCAATGCTGCACCAGGTGCACTACCGAGCAAGTTTACCACACCAGAGAAGCCATGCACACAGAGCTGGTTATGTGATGCAAATGTCAAAATGTTTTTAAGCAGGTCTTTGTTAATCAAGAATCTGCCTGTAATCATAATTTGTGTGAAACGTTGTTGGTGTTTTACTGCCACTAGTGTTTATTTTAGCTAGAAACTGCAGCAAATTGAAAGCATAGACATGTATTTGGAGTTTTCCAAAAATTCAAGTCACACTCCAAGGAGTCTATGTTGTTAATGGCACAACATGTGTTCACCGATTTAAATTGAATTGAAACAAAGCAGCTAGGAATCTATCCTTTGAAAAACCACATTTAGTGTTGGCTATCCTGGTTTTCAGATCAAAGAAAATAGTGAGGGAGTAGAGGGTTTTGTTCTGAAAGCGACTATGGTTCCACCCCATGAGAGCAGCCCAGGCAAACAGATCAGTTCTGTTAGCAAGGTGATGTCATGCGGAGGGACCAGACATATGTTCTCTGATTTCACCCACACTGAATCAAGAGACAGGCTATGGCACACTTCCAAATCCCTGCTGCCCTGAAATCTATAGCATTCATAGTACGAGAGATGGATAGATTAGGGTGAGTGATGAGGCTTTGATATGTGCAGATAAGTACGGCCATGAATACTATAATTGTATGAACTTTTTGGTTTTAGAAATAGCACATTATTGTTACTCTAGCAGGCATGACCGATGTGCTTTTCATTTACTTATTTTTAAGTATTTAAGCCACCATAAGACAATGACGAAGATGATTTCTGATGATTTCTCTACTCTACCACAACGGGGGGGAGTGGGAGTGTGCTTTCTTTTGCATTTCCTTCTGCCTAACTGGCCGTTCTGTCCAAAGCAGAGAGAAAGTCAGAAGAAAAGGGAAGATAAATATGCTGTGAAAGCTTGACAATTACATATTGTCAGGTCAAACCCCCTGTACACTTGTCAGCGTTGCTCCGGGTTCCAAACAGGACGTGCTTCAGCACCGTGGACAGGGGCAAAGCAGGCGGGCCAAGGACGCAACATGCACATTATACCACTCATCCCCGATCACAACAACAAGACAAGGAGCACCAGCCATCCCACTTGAGTCTGGATTAAGACGAGGGCATTTTGAATGAGGACCTCAGACCCTCTTGAGTCGTTGTGCTTCACTCTTAAACAAAACTTCACCTACCACAATGATGCATGAATAAGACAGACGGGGAGAGTGATTCAGCAGCAGATTTCCACATAGCAAGTCCTCAGAGTGGTCTGGACAGATATTCTACATTAAAAGCATGTTAAGGCAAAGGCAGGAAAGTGAAAAGATACCCTGAATAGCCAACAGTGAATATTGTAAACTCTGTAATATCTGACTGTAATACATAAGACTGTACTAGATCCTGATGTGGAACCAGTATCAAGGGCTCCAAAGACCGGCTCCGACCTAGACAGGATTCGCTTCTCTGGTGCCCCCACCAGTTCTGGAGTACCCATGTGAAGGTACCACAGGTTGATCGGTGAATTCATCTTAAGTAGTGCTGGATAAACCTGTAGATTGGTTTCAGTTTCACATATGGTATGTGTTTTTCAAATCACGCGTAGCTGAAACATCTGTATCTGGACTTTACTGTTAATACTGTATTAAAAGTTGCATAGTACAATGAATCAAATTGTGATATCTACTAGTGTCCTTGAATATTAAACCACAAAAAAACTGTTATGTAATATGAAGTCAGCATGTTTTGCATGTCTGTGTGAATGAGTGACACTGTTTCATGTACGACACAAATACTGCAGCACACGTGACATTTGTGGTGTTTTTAGCATCTGCCCTCTCACTATATGAGGACAAAAACACATGAACTTAATCTCTAGGGCTGTCACTTCAACTGCATTTTATCATTTGTTTTCATAAAAACTCTCAACATATATACACATAGAAACTCAAAGGACATGCTATAGGTTCATGACAAATCAAAAAAAAAAAAAAAAAGTTTGGACTAACTTGAAGAAATATAGAAATACATTACCATTGTACAGTATAATGTAGCAATAACATTTATTTAAACACACAGAAACACAAAAGGTCTTCATTACTACACAAACCGCCAAAATAAACGTTTGGACTAACTTGAAGAAATTATAACAGACACAGTAGAATGTACTTCTCAAATTAAAGTAAACCTGCCAAAAAAATTAAAAGAATTAAAGAATTAAACTTTTAAATTTTTATAAATCGATTTAATATTTGATAGTAAATTTGGATTTACAACATTACAATAGTTTTATATTCTATATCCTCCTGACAGTAAATTAAGCCACTATAAACCTATATAAAGGTCCAGGCATGCAAATAAAAAATACTGTGAAATTCTGTGAAAACAAGAATCCTAAAAAATACACTGATACAGATTTTTGGTCATAATACCTGTAGATCAAGCATGAATATCAAGTGTGTTTATTAATTTACAAACTGCAAATCGTAAGACATGATAGGACATGGTGGCTACTATGAGGATGCGGCTGCTTTATTTTGAATAAAACATATTTTAAATTATTTTAAAAATATCATTTTTTTATTGATTTATTTTTTTTACGCATATCTGTCAAATCTACTGGCTTAATTATTAGGTACAATGATGACCTTGATTACTCTTTCAGTTCCCATCAGAACTACAGTTTCCTTTGTTTAAAATTTTTGCTAGCTGAGCATACAGAACTACTGGTGAAATCTTTGATTCCAGTTGAGGGGTTAAAGGTTGACAGTGCAGTTGGCTATTTTTTCTTGTGTGATGCATTGCTAAGGTGGGCTGGACAGTAGTCCAAGTCCCAGTTCTCCAGAGGAGCCACCTGACTGACAGATACTGAAAGTGCCTACATGTGAATGAGACATGAATATCAATCATATAGACTTCACTGGGATTTGTTGTGCACTGCTATGATTGAGGTGTACTGTAGTTGTAGGGAACTTCAAAGTACAGAACAATTAATACAACTAGGGATGAAAGTGACTGTACTTCAGTACCAAGCTGATGCTAAAATCATTGGTAGTATTGGCAGAAAACCTAAAATAATAATTTGAAGTTTACTCTCCGTAATATCCTTCCAACCCTGTAGGCTCATATATATCTGTGTGTCTGTGTGTGTGTGTGTGTGTGTGTGTGTGTGTGTGTGTGTGTGTGTGTCTGTGTGTTTGTTCCATTGCTTTAAAAATGATTATTTTGCTTTCATTTATTACTAAAAATGAACTCAAATGAATTTATTACTGAATATTTACTCAAATAATTAATTTGTTATTATGATGGAGTAATTATTTTATAATCATCTTGACTTTGTATTCAAAGTGTGCTATATTGAATATAGTTATGTATACAGTTCGATTAGTATCTGAAGGCCAGATTGAGATGCTTTACTTTGTTAATATGAACACCTCATCTTTACTTTAAATTTAGAGTGTGTTCAATAGTGCATTTGTTTTCCTTGGTGATTAAAGGGGTCATATGATGTTGCTAAAAAGAACATTATTTTGTGTATTTGGTGTAATGCAATGTGTTTATGTGGTTTAAGGTTCAA
>NW_015536464.1:315564-315922 GCF_001515605.1 Sinocyclocheilus anshuiensis | reverse complement strand
TCGCGCCATGTAAACATAAAACCATGTCTGCATTTGTGATCGGAGAAATGACAAACAACAATCGCTACTCTACACTGCTTAAAACGTGCGTTTGAATCATCAGTGGCAAATCCTTTAAATATGAAAACATACTTACAGGCTGTGAGTCAGAAGCGCCAGACTGTCCTTGCAAAGTTTATAGAACTTTATAGAAACAGCCTTTGTGCCACAGACGCAGTGTAGTCTACTCTACCAGGATCAGGAAACAGTCCTCCGTAAAATGAGTTGCACACATCTGAATATTTGGGTTGAACTGTTCTGGAAAAGTGTTGTAAATACAACTTAACCACTGATTTCTAGTCGTGTCCTCTTTTGGAAG
>NW_015536464.1:308214-315501 GCF_001515605.1 Sinocyclocheilus anshuiensis | reverse complement strand
TCTTTCTTTGCGTGAACATTTGGGCGGCGTTATGCAAATCTTCCCACATCGTGACGTAGATATGTGGGGGCGTATTAGAACGAGCCGTTTTAGAAAGGCGTGGACGAGTCTTAACTTCTATGAAGAATATCTCTTTGGTTTTGAGACTTTAGTCTTTGCAACTTTAGGGATCTTATCTATGCACAAGCAGCTTGTAACACTCCAAAGAGAAAGAAAAAATTGCATCATATGACCCCTTTAAAATTGGTAGCAAGAATAGTGAAATTTCACCGGTATCACTGTTGACCGCTGACATTTAGGTATCGTGGTAACCCTGAATTCAACATATTTGGCCGACCGTGATTTACTGTAATCTCCTCAAGTTCAAAACTTTGGCGGAGTCAACAACAAAGCCGGAGCTTCATCGTGGTGCACATCACCAAATATGAGTCATGTTGTCATCACTCTCATACACTTATCAAACAGCTCAAGCACTAAAGCAGATTTGGCCCTCGCTTGGCTCTTGTCTGGATAGAATGGGTTTAATTCCTTCTGAACTGTGCCTGTATCAGGTATCAAGAAATCAAACTCCGTATTGGCTCTGATGACACACCTTCAGAGTGCCATTTGGGCTCCAGGTCTATCAGTTTCACAATCGAGGCTTTATTCCTCTGGACTATAACGGCTGAGACTTTAAGTATGATTACAGAGGGATTGTCTTAAATAACCTCCGAGAGAAAAGGCACTGTGAGCTAAATCTTATGCTGGCAGAACACATTTAGCAAAGAGGAGAGCCGAGTTACGAGAGTTACGGGAAGGACAGTTAAGCATCAGGTTTGAGTTTAAGGGAATACTTGGGATTATTTGAGGTAGCCATTGAGCGATGTAAGAAGTATCTTTATATTTGGTTACATAAGCAGATACCATTCGCTTTACACGCAATTTAAGGCTGTCATTAAGAAACCAGTGGCGTTTCCACTTCGTCCTCTATTACTTTAATGTTGTCGTTTAAAGTTTACCAGTCATTTATACGCTTCTGGCATTACTCGGCTGTTGATTTGAGCTACGAACTGCACAAATAGAAGCAGCCCAGTGGTGTATACAGAAAGTAGGCTGTGTAAGGTAAGATCCTGGTCGATCATGAGCAACATTTGCGCTTATGCACTCTTGGGATGGCTCTTAGAAGAAGTGAGAGATAAATATGGGCACAGACTTTCCTGAGAACCACCGGGGATATTCTTTGAGAAGGTATGGCCTGTCCGACGCAGGGCAACCTGAAAAATCAGACTGCCTTATCAGCATGTCAGCCTGCCAGGCCATCAGAAACATGAGGAAAGGTGCCTTTGTGGGCCCTGCAGGGAAGAACTGATTTCATCAAAGCAGCACATGGTAGTGGCTCAGTTGGGTTTACCGTGTTTGATTAACAACTGGAATTTATTGGATGATCCATGAGTGATTATTAATATTTCCATTATTATGTTATTAATTGCTCATATGATACATGAATTCCTTGAGTAAAGAGGCATTATCTGTAGTGGCAACAGCTAATGGCATATCTCAAACACAAATGTACTTTAAAAGGGTTATTTTACACAAAATTGAAAATTCTGTCATATGAATTGGTTTTAAACTTTTTTTTTTTTTTGTCTGCACATTGAAAGACATTGGGTCCAATGTTGTTTTAGACCCCACTAACCTTTATTATGCAAGCAAAAAGAGTTAACTTAAAAAAAAAAAGAAAAGAGTAAAGAATATACTTTGGCGTGAACTGAATGTAATGATTTCATCCATTTAGGTGCATGTTAACTGAAAATGTATTATAGTTTAAATTCATTACATTTACAGTTAATTAGCTCAAGTTTAGTGTTTTCAACCCACTTAAGTATATATTTATATGTATTTTTATAATTACTTCTACCGTCTTTGAAATACGGCTATTACTCGTAATCTAAAATATACTTTAAAGCCATTTCAATTGAAACTTTAAAGACGAGTAATAATTTTAATACTTCAATACAATAAACTCTTTCAGAAGGGAGTAATCCTTCTGTGGTGACTGTACTACATATATTTTAATAAATGCTACAAAAAAAATTAAAAAATAACTAAACAATTCATGATACGTGTCTTTGTCACTTTTTTAAATTACATTGTTTACTTAGACATTTGTCTGTGTAACATAATTAAAAAAAATCTTATATGTGCTGGTGATTTACCAGTGGTACAGATCTTTTTTTCAAGGCTCGTTAAAGAGTAAAATTCATTCATTTCCCTGTCAGTTGTCTTTGACATCACAGTTCATTGAAGGGTTTGGGACAGTGCATGTTTTTTTTTTGGTACCATCAGCCAATCAGTGCTGTCATGACATCACTTTTATTACTCACATGACATTTTATTAAAACACAGTATTTGATCTGATTTACATCACAAGCATATCTCTTAATATTTAAACATCTCTCAAACACAAGAAACTGAACAATTCCAACCACAGTGCCAGACCGCATTCCCAAAAGCTGTGTTATGATAGGCTACTCTTGCGCACTGTACAGCATGGAAATGTCAGCTAACAACTGGGTCAAATGCAGCAGGTACAATATCAGAAATACTGTGTATTTGTCCTGAAATGCTCTCTGCCTGACAGCACAGACGTCTAGGTTTCTGGATGATGGGTAATGCCAGTTTTACAGTAGGTAAAATCTAAATGAATGGTTTCATTTTTCAACAATCTCTCATTTGCTCATATTGTTATCATTTTTAATAATGTGCCTTTGGCTTATTCAGGCAGAATGTGACTGGAAATGACACAAAGGTAGGCTATAATTAGGCCACACTAGCATAAATCGCGTGAGCTATAGCTAGCGTCATCCACAGCGCGGGCGACGCGACGCGCCAAAAACGCTCCCTTGTACTCAGCGAAGCGCACACTATTATAGGGGGCGTTCACACAGAACGTTGCGTTCAGAAACAACAAGACAGAGCGCAGGGTTGTGGAGACGTTGCTCACATTACACCTTTACACTCTAAGACGCACAAAACGCGACGCAACCGTGCGCATGTGTAGCGAGAATGAAACTAGCGCTGTGTGAACGCTGTTTTAACATCGACGCTTATTCTGAGGGTTAGCGATTGTACTGTTAAGGCGCTCATATTCTCCTGCAATAAAGATAAACAGACTTACTGTCTTCTGCAATGCGATGCACTCGTGCGTATTGCACTGCTTGCGCGGATGTCGATGTAACAAAGGCGGTGAACAAACGACGCGACTGCTTGGTTGATTGACTGATCGTCATTATGAGGTGACATCTGGCATCTTTCTAGGATCGACAGGATCGCAATGACCCCCGTTTAACCCAGTCCCGCATTCTGCGATTATGTAACATTATTGATGATTTCATCGCGCTCTGGACAATGCCGGGAATTCTGTGCGCCTGCAATAGGACTCCACTACTTCACTCCGGCGACAAAACGGCACGCTATCCAGATCAACGCTGACTAGGCACTATATTAATTATGGTATTCATATGCAGTAATGTTGATTATGTATGTAATAATGCTTCCCAGAGAGTCTGGATTTCCTGGTGACGCTAATCTGCACTTGAAATAATAACCGGTAGGAAAAGAGCGATGATGTCATTATACTTCAGTTCCACTATATTAAGGTTTAACAAAGAGCTTGTGTGTTAAAATGCCTATGCAGCTGGAAAACATATGACTGTATTATTCCTGAAGCCACTGAACATGTTGGGTGACCCGCTTTACACCACTGACAATGCAACATATACCCACCCTGTGCCTTGGCACCTAGAGTTGATGCTCGCAACGAGCATGTGACTTCACAGTGTTATAAATCACTGACGCACTAAATGCTCCATTTGGCGTCATATTAAAGTTCTGGCACATGAATGATTCTTTAAAGGATATTTACACACCGCATGGGGCAGGCTTGGTTTCTTCAGATGCAATGCTTTGTTACTGTACCCTGCAGGACAGATCTGTGAACACAATGAAAGCGATGTCAGAAAAGAGGCTTACCTGACAGCGCGCCCGTTCCTTCTCATCTATTAGTCCACGATGACTCGGGCACCCGATTGCTTTGTAGCATTTAGGTCCGGAGAGGCGGGTCTGTGGGATGCTGGGACATGTCTCTCCTCTCGTCCCGCGGATGGCACTGGCCAGAGCTGCAATCTCGCGCAGGACACGCTGCTTCGCTGAGCGCAAGCGCCGCGCGCCACGCTATCCCGCACAAGCCCATTGAGCAGCCCGTGCCACGCCCCCTTCAGTGAGCTGTCAGTCCCGCTGCACGCTTCCATATTACAGTCGCTTGCAGTATGCTTCTCTATGCAGACCTACAGTGGCCCCAAAACGTGTTTGGATGCTTAGATCAACTTTAATGTTATTCATTTTATTAGGTAATATATAGTCAAGTGGCATGTGCAAAAAATGCTGCTATAGCTTTAGAGGGGTCATGACAGATTTTGTATTATTATTTTAATATGTTCCTTGAGGTTTACTTATAATATTAATACAGTTTTTTTTTTGCACACACATACAACAACAACAACAACAAAATACAACAAATAAATATGTGGGGAAATTTTTTATTTTTTTTTCAACCCTCATTCTGACAGTCTAAAACAGCCTGTCCTTTAAGGCTTGTCAGTAATCAGCCACTGTTATGATTGGCTAACGTCACTGCATAGGAACAGTATCAACGCCCCCTCGCTATTGTGTGTGTGTTTTTTATTTTATTTTATTTTTTGACTACATAATCATAATAAAACTGTAATTTCCATACAAAGCATCTTTCAACAAATGTTTCTTTGTGAACTCTCCATGACACCGTGCCTCGTTTACAAAACAAAATCCTCTGACACGATCCGGGATGCCATTAAAAATAAACTATCCACTTGTTCCTTACGCTGGGATCCTTCTGATATCTGTACAAAGCCACGAACAAGCAGTTTAAACCAAACGCGTCAAAGCGAACGTTCTTTCTCTTCATTTGTCTGATTGACAACAGACTCGAGCGCGTGGACTGTGTCAGAAAGCAAACACGCAGGGGCAGACTTACCCATTAGGCAAAGGTAGGTGACCGCCTTGGGCCCCCAAAAGCCAAGGGCCCCCTAAAATGCTTTTCATATAGGAGATGCGCAATAAGCGCTGACACGCGAACAGTTGCTGATTACAGTGTTTATTACCATGACAACCGTCCGAATTGAACGTGCTTTTTGTGTATCCTGCTTGAAGGAGATGAAAATATTATGCATCTGAAGGTGTAATTAAATATTGAGAAACAGTGTGTATTATATGTTTATAATTGTTTTAAATGCCGCTTATTTATGAGGAAGTATAGAGGACGCATAGAGGATGCAGTTACTTTTTTGGTTGATATAATCCTTGGGTGTGTAAATGTATAATTGCCTTTTCATTATTTTTTCAGTTTTATTTAAATTTGTAGTTAAAATAACTAAAAAAAAATTTTTTTATTTTAACGTTTAGAATTAGACAGCCTTTGCACACAGGCTTAAGCCCCGTTCACACCAAGAACAATAACTATAAAAATAACGATATTAGCGTCCACACCAGCAAACGATATCCTGTATTGCTATTCTTTAATATTGAGAACGATTTTTAGAACTACATCTTTATCGTTATCTTTATAGTTATCGTGCTTGGTGTGAACGGGCCTTTATGCTGGTAACTCATCAGTGGACTTTCCACGTCAATATAGGTTATATTTTTTCCACACTTTTCTCATTCTATATTTCTGACGTTCCAAAAGCGCCTCCTACTGGCAGAGAATGAATGTTCATTTTCAATAATCCAGTCTGTAGTTTTTGTTCAATGCGAAAATCCACCCACATAACCCCGTTTTAAAGTAATATAATAATTTATACGTCTGACGCTCAATTGTGAGGTTTATCATTTTATAATTTATTTAGTTTTTGTGAAAACCTGTATCTCAACTGTAAATCAGTTGCTATTTCGTGGTCTACAACATGAAAGAAAGCCATTATAACATGTACATGAAAAATGTAGAAACATTGGACACAACTATGGGGCACCATTGTGCAGCAGCAAGCATCACAAAAAAAAAAAGGAACCTCAAGGTTGATCTAAGAAAATATGTGAAAATGTATAGGGCCCCATTCCTATATTTTGTCTAGGGCCCCCAATTCACTAAATCCGCCCCTGCAAACACGCATCTGTACACTGTATCCAGTGTAGGCAAGTTAGCCACATTTATATTTGCTTTTGACGCGACGTGGCACTCGCATTTAGCGTGATTTAATTAAATAAATGTAATTTAATTTAATTAAAGCTTAATTAAATAAATACTTTGTTTTGGAGGATGTTTTAACCTATGAAACTTGTAGGATGTTTAATGGTACAAAGAACTCTTATATGCCAAAAGATTAAGGCAAATTTGATTTCTCATGTCATGACCCCTTTTACTTTTTTTTTTTTTGAAACCAACAGGGTTTTAGTGGAAGTATGAAGTCAGTTCTACTCAATTTCAGTAGTTCAAACAGAGTAACCACATGCGTAGTTCATCACATTAACTATGAGTTTAATTCATTTCTCAACTAAAGTCTAACAACCACAAAAGTAGCCTAATACTTTTAGCTTCATTCTGAGGAGTAGGTTATACAGTGGGTACGGAAAGTATTCAGACCCCCTTCAATTTTTCAATGATTTTAGCAAATGGCTGCAATATAACAAAGAGTGAAAAATTGAAGGGGGTCTGAATACTTTCCGTACCCACTGTATATTTTTAAGTAAGGGAACTTTTACTTGGATAAAATTTAATTAAACTGCTTAAAATCGTTATGATCTGTTGTCTATTAGGTGTCATTGGTAAATATTTTGAGAATTATATATTTAGTAAAAAAAAAATTAAAAAAAAAAATTTTTGAGGGTTCAGGGTTTATTAGGTCCTATTTTAGCTTGCATTATTGTATTTGGAGGTTAAGGCTTATACTCGTTTTCTCTAAAATGTGGAAAATGTGATTACTGTCATACACAATATCAAAAGTTAAGACCAGAGACCCAAACATTTTACTGTGAAGAGCCAAAAATCTAATTTGTTTGGTATATCATCTATTAGTTCAAATGTACATTTCAAAGCAAAAATAAAACATAAATGTTAATACAAATAGATAAAATAAAAATGAAGATAATGCTTCAGTGGCATATTATTTACGTATTTATTTTTTCGGGCCAAATCAAGGGTTCTAGTTAACATTATACTAAAATCTAATTGAAGGTTTTTGTGGACACTGTATTAAAGGCAGAGTAAGTGATTTC
>NW_015536464.1:302222-308085 GCF_001515605.1 Sinocyclocheilus anshuiensis | reverse complement strand
CAGGTTTACAAGCCACTTTTTCCTGCGTTTTTCAGTGCATTTCTTGACTTTTGACTTCTTGGCGCCGTGTGGTTTCTCGGTTTGGCCTATTTGAGCATCCATAAACAACACAAAACACAGGCATTTTGAGTTTCTGCTGGTGATTCCTATGGAGAGAAAAATCACTTCCTGCCCTCCAGCTGCATTTCGCGCGTCATCAGTGACGTCATGTGCAAACAACATCAAGCGTGTAACGGGAATGTTACGCCCCTTAAAGGCAGAGTAAGTGATTTCTGGTAGCCAATGTTGATATTTGAAATCACCAAATCCTCCACATCACGAGTAGACACGCCCCTTATTGCTGATTGGCTACAGGTTTGTTTTGCGATTCGGCCCGAATCAGTTTTCTAAAGTGTTTTTGAAAAATCACTTACTCTGCCTTTAATATGTAGTACAATAAATAAATCAAAAATGACTCCATACATCACCTATCTACTGTCACAGTCAACGAGAGTAGCCGCTTGCAGTCGGGGGCGGAGTTGAAAACGGAGCCGTCAAGCCGGACACTTTCTGCTCCCGGTAGTGACGCTCTCTATCACAGATGAAGTGAATTAAATGCAATATTTGTGAAATACACAGACGTTTCAGAAACGTTTTCATGAGCAACAGAAACACTTTTTATATACTGCATAATACAGCGCCATCTGTTCAAGATAGCGCTCCTGCAGTCGCTCTGAAAAAGCTGCGCCAGCTGAGTCAGCCGGCGGCTCTCGAAACGCTATCGTGGTACTTTGATGCCACACGTGACAGTGACGTGTCGTCGGCGCCGGTTCAAGTCGGACAAAATTTCTAACCGGCATGCACTGCTTCAAGTCAACCGCCGATCAGTTTGCGCGGCGCTGCATGAAGTCGAACGCAACCTATAGAGTCCAGGGGCATGACATTACTCCCCCCTCCCGGAGGGTGCGTCCTCGCACCGTAGAACCAACATGGGGAGGGGAGTGGGTGGTCCTCTCCGCGCTCACACCGTCCATGGCTTGCTCCCTCGTGGTGGGCACTGTCGCCGGCTCTCGCACATGGTCTGACGGATTGGGCTCAACTTCCGAGGCGATCCTCTGCTCAGTCACTTGGCTTCGCTCTGGCTCGCGGATCGCAGTGGGAAATGGCTCTCCGTCATCGGTGGGTTCAGGCTGATGCTCCGTACCGCGGGGAGATGGTGGGCTGGGCTCTGGGTCCGGCGAGATCCTCCACGGGGCAGATGGTGAGTAGCGCCCCGTTTCTCGCCAGAGTCCACTCCACGAAGGCGGTAGGGTTTTTAAACACTGGGTGATTGGGAAAACACAGGTGCAAGGAATGACTAATTAAAGGGAACACGGCACACCTGGGGAGGAAAAACACAACACAAAAAGTCCAGGGGCGTGACATCTACAGCTGCCACCAAATGTTCTGCACTGTTCACAGTTAATGCACACAGTCACAGTGTCTGTTCAGTAGAGCCACAACAATAAGGAAGCGACAGAACATATTGTGAAGTACAAACAAGTGTAACAGATTGTTGAAAATGAATAAAAAGTAGAGCAGAAACTTGGTTCTTACCATTAGATGTTGATTGGATTCTGAGATGTGACCGTTGGACTCAAAAATGGAGGCAAATCTGAACGTAAACTTGCAGGGCAGAGTTTATGTGGAAGTAAAGTTGTGATGAAATGGAAGTAGTGACATCTTCCGTGATGTACATCAAAGTGTAATGAATTATGGGATAAAAGGGAAGGTTGGGAACTATTTATCTTGTATCTATCATTTGTTTATTGGATTTTGAGATGTGGCTGTTGCACTAAAAAATGCAAATTTGCAGCCAATTGTGGAGGGGCGGAGTTTAAACTCAATAAATGATTGGACAATTCCAGCATACATCACCAGAGAGAAATCTGTCATTTCACTGAAATATTGAGTTATTAAATACTGAAATATTGAGTTATTTATTAAAACCTAAGAGAAAAACTTTGTAAATATACATATATATGGATGAATCATTGACTATAAGTTCTATAACATGCATTTACAAAATAGATGAGATGAATTTTGAGTTTGAGTTAATGATGAGTAATGATGAGAAACCTGGCATACTCTATGTCTCCAGAGAGAAGTCCATGATTGAGTTACAAATTACAAGGCCAAAAAAAAAGAAAGAAAGAATATATATAGGGTGACTTTTCATTTCATTCTGATTTTAAAAGACAGCCACCAAAAAGCATTTATAAAACAATTTTCATCATGAATGCTTTTTTTGCCTCTCCTCTGGTGTACTAACCAGACTCCTAAAATGAGCTCCAATGGACAACACAATGAACACCATTAGGAGCAATTACTGTTGTTATGGAGCAGGTGTAAATGGTTGCTGTTTTTCCCGCTATATAACCATGGCAGCCTCCCCACACACCACACTGTTGTCTCAGAGGCAGGCAGCTGAAACTTTAATTACCCTGACAGCGAACACACAGATCCGGAGAGTGCAAGAGGGTCCCTAACCAGTGGATCATCCTCTATTTGAGTCAGTCCCTTAAGAGGGACTTTGATATTGTGAAAAGCCTGTTTTGGGCCTTCAACTTCCCGTGCTGACGCGATGACAGCCGCTGAACTCAAGCAGACAGACAGTCCCACTTTAGATTATGTTGTGGTGTAGTTACTGGTTATATAACAGAATTAGATTTGCCTACTGCTCCCTGGAGTGTGTGTCTGTATGTGTGCTGCTGCGCTGACATAAAACCATCAGGAGTAACGACGAGACAGACAGGGAGATACCCGCACTGGGACAGCAGTGCGTGGAAAGTGAGTGAGAGCACAGTTAGTGAGGTCACTGCAAAGTGATGCGTAAAGGGAAAGGACTCCTTAGTGTTGCGCCTCAGCCACGTCACACAGTCACGTCAGGATCTCACTGTTACATAACTGACAAATGACAAGCTTAGAGGACAGCAACACATATTACAACTTTACAGGGTTTCAACAGATGCTAGTGGAATTTTTATCTGACATTTATCGAATGTTTATATATCATTTAAAACTTTTAAAATAGTAATATAAAAACACAAGTAGCCAAGTCATGCTGCACATGCAAGCATGCATAACAATGACTGCAGTATGAACAATTAATTAGCATAAACACAGAGTTATCAGTATATAAGGAATTATTCCTGTTTGGGATCTAGGAGTCTCCAGTTGTCACTCTAGTTTGAGGGTTCACAAGTAAATTGTTTTAAAAAGCTACAATATAAATATACAGTATGAATAAAAACATACACATTTACTCATCCATAGCTTTCTAGTGATTATGCAGTTGGGACCACCTTTTTTAATTTATATAATTTAGGTTTTTTTATGTACTTGTGTTTTCATGTGTTATTTTGTTTTAATTTTTATTTATTTACTGTTGGGATGACAATATTGCAGAATTTTAACTGGCAAATGGGTCAGTTATTTGTGTACTTATTTCATGGATAAAAATCCAATATAGAAATTGCAACTCACAACTTGGTTCTCATAAGCAGTGATGAGTAAATAGAACTGGGAGTGCCTTTGAACTAACACTTTATTTTATAGTGTGCTTTTTACACCTTACAAATCCTGAACAGTAAAGTTATGCATAATTACATGCAACTAACTGTAAATCAAACCCCAATCCTAACCCTATAGAAAGGATAGTATATGGATAAGTATAGTACATTGGTTATTAATATTTCTGTCACGATCTCCAGCTGCAGTGCCCATGAGCTCCTCTAGAGGGTACTCCATCCCATACCTTTGCCACTCAATCCTGGGCTCCATTTCCCATAACCCCGTGCCCAGGAACTGATTACAGACACACCTGTTTCCTATTAGGAGGACTATTTAAGCTGCACACTCTCACACACCAATTGCTGAGTCTTGTTTAGCTGCTAGTGGACATTTATAAGTGTTTCCTTGTTTCTCCATGTTTTTTTTTGTCTTTGGACTTTTTCCTTGTGTTGTGATCGTTTGCTGCCTGCCCTGTCCTTTGTCTGTTTCTTGGATTACTCTTTTGTCTTGCCCTTGGATATTGTTGTTTGCTGGTGTTTGACCCTGCCTGTTTCGACTACGCTCTGTAATAAAGCTTGCTTTTGGATCCCCTACTCCATTGTCACACCGTCCGTAACAATTTCTTTGTTGCATGTAATTACACTGTAACAAGAACACCTTAAAATAAAGTGCAATTGCCTTTTATATTAGAATTCAATTTCTGAATTTGAATTGTGGTAGCAAACGAAGATATATTGAA
This sequence comes from Sinocyclocheilus anshuiensis, assembly GCF_001515605.1. Taxonomy (NCBI): domain Eukaryota; kingdom Metazoa; phylum Chordata; class Actinopteri; order Cypriniformes; family Cyprinidae; genus Sinocyclocheilus; species Sinocyclocheilus anshuiensis. Next base: position 303,815 of record NW_015536464.1, on the reverse strand, counting down.
CTTCAAAAGAGATTTATGCAAGTGTAATTTTTAAATAAAACAATCAAAATTTGTTGAGATGAACTTGACTTAAAAATAAAGTGTCTTTAAGGTTGAAAGTTTATAGGCTTATGGTCAGAGAGAATGTCAGAATGATGATTTAGCCTATAGAAATATAGTATAATATAATATTCTAAAAATATACCAAGAACCCTCTTTCAATCTACAGTACATGATTCTGGACTCTAGATATCTGGGTCCCTCCTTCAATCTAATAATAATAATAAGGTTACACTTGATTTGAAGGTGTCCTTGTTACAGTGTAATTATACATATAAGTACTGAGTAATAATTATTAACTACATGCATTTACTATATGGTTAGGATTAGGGTTACTTGCATGTAATTATGCATAATTAATTGTTATTATCATAGTAAGTACATGTAACGTGTGTAACAAGGACACACGTTACATGTACTTACTATGATAATAATAATTACTTATGCATAATTACATGCAAGTAACCCTAAGTTACAAGATGTGTAACAAGGACACCTTAAAATAAAGTGTTACCAATAATAATAATAATAATAATAATAATAGTAGTTATTATTATTATTATTATTATTATTATCATCAGCAGCATTTGTTAGAAGAAAATTGCAAATCTGCTAGAAAATTAATTGCACAGCTCTCTTCATGATTTTGTGATTTGAAGTATCATGTATACCTGTAGCACAATCAGTGTAGATATCTCTTTAAAGGGTTAGTTCACCCCAAAATGAAAATTCTGTCATTAATTGCTCACCCTTATATCGTTTCAAACCCGTAAGACCTTCGTTCATCTTCGGAACACAAACTAAGATATTTTTTGATGGAATCTGAGAGCTTTCTGACCCTGTATAGACAGCAATGCAGCTGTAATGTTCCCAGGTCCAGAAACGTAGTAAGAACATCGGTAAAACAGTCCATGTGACATCAGTGGTGCAACTTCAGTTTTGCAAAGCTACGCGAATACTTTTTGTGCACAAAGAAAATAACATAATTTATTTAAAGGTGACATATCATGAAAATCTGACTTTTCTAGGTTTTAAGTGCTAGCAAATTCCAAGAAACGTTGTAGCTCCTTTAAAGGTGACATATCATGAAAATCTGACTTTTCTAGGTTTTAAGTGCTATAATCAGGTCTCCGCTGCATCTACCAACAATCGACAATCGACAACGGTGTACCAGCTCTAATGCCATGGCGAAAGTTTGAGCAAAACATGCTAACTGTTCTGTCTTTGGCTGCACAGACGAGCACAGAACAGTATTTAGAGTCCCAGCCTCAGAGGAGACAAGAGAGCAGTGGATTTATTGATTTATTTAGGCTACTGTATATTGCTGCTGCCACACAGATCTAAAATAAACATGCAATTTATTTCCCAGCTGTTTACCTTCACAGACATAACCGACTGTTGTTGTAACTCGTGTGTTTTTAACGTAAATTTGTGTGTGAAAGAGAACTTAGTTTAGCACTCACACGCTGTGACAGCCGCTTTCTGTCCGTGTGCTTCAGATGTGTGCACTCAGAAAACCATATATCAGAAGTTTAAACTCATATGGTTTAAAAC
>NW_015536464.1:261047-301979 GCF_001515605.1 Sinocyclocheilus anshuiensis | reverse complement strand
CAGGCCCGAAAAACAGCATGTTTCTGCTTCCACTCAAAATAGGCATTTTCAAAATAATATAATAAATGATCTGTGGGGTATGAAGCTGAAACTTCACAGACAGAGACTTCAGAGACTTATTACATATTGTAAAAAGGGGCATAATATGTCTCCTTTAACAATTCTTCTCCCCCGAGTTACGTCTTACACCATTTTGGTGAGTACCCAAGAATGTAATTAACGTAATCAGCGTTGGTTTGTTCTTGTCTTAAGTCTCGGATTATGTTTGGATGTTTGGATCACTGTAAATAAAGCTGCACTTGGGTTCTCACTTCAACTTGCCTTCAGTGGATGATTCGTTACTGAATACACGACCGCTCAATAATGAACCCAGCAGTTGTTTGTCTCCTCCGCCTTCGTCAATGTGATCAGGCCATTGAGCACTATGTGGAGGACTTTTGTGGACTGTGCCATTTGGTGGCTTTTAATGATATGGCCCTTAAGGACATTTTTCGAGTGGGTTTAAATGAACCCATTCGTTCTCAGTTGCCTGGGGGAAAGAAAATGTAATCAAACAGACGATGAACACTATTAACAGCAATTATTATATGATGCAATCAAACTTATAGAAAAATGTAGTAGTTCTGTATGTTGTTTCAGGGTTGGCATCATCTGAGGTCCTCTGAGGGGGTGGCGCAGGCCCGGCTTGGCTAATCGGGAGCACCAGGAGGATTCCCGGTGGGCCGGTCTGTTTTTTGGCCCCGAGAGCCGGTGTGTTATCATGCTACTGGGTTGCTACTGTAATGTGGTCTTTTGGGTGTGTTTCTTGTTCATGTTTTCATGTCTTTTATTTTGTAATTATTTTCATGCTGTTAGTGTCATGCTTCCCTTGCTCTCATGTATCTCTGCCTTGTGTATGTGTCATGTTCTGATTGGTTGTCTTAGTCATGTGTCTTGTTTCCCATTGGTTTGTTCTTGTCTTGTGACCCTCTTGTTTGCTATAAGTAGCCATCATGTTGCCATTGTCTTTTGTCGTGTATTGATGTTGTAACCTGCTGTTGGTGAGTCTAGTCTGTTCATGCCTCATCAAGTCTGTTCTAGTCAAGTCTGTTCAAGTCAAGTCAAGTCTCGGATTATGTTTGGATGTTTGGATCACTGTAAATAAAACTGCACTTGGGTTCTCACTTCAACTCGCCTTCAGTGGATGATTCGTTACAACTCTCTATTCTAATTTATTCTTAAAAATAAAATAAAAAAACTTGCACTCTATTCATTTACTGCTTGTTTTCCTAAAAAAAATAAAAATAACACTAGCATCTCTATTCCTTTTGTATTATATTTGTTTTCTTTTTATTCATTATACAATTAACAACAGCAAAAAAGGCCTCTAACACTAGCTTGCTCTTTTCTCTTTCTATTCTATCGGTTTTCTTTTTATTCATTATATAATAATTAAAAAAAACATTGCTACGTGTACTGCATTAAGCGGAGACTTGTTATAGCACTTGCATATCATTGCTCTCTTGTCGATTTTGATTGCTTCCATTGTCCTCATTTGTAAGTCGCTTTGGATAAAAGCATCTGCTAAATGACTAAATGTAAATGTAATGTAACTAACCCTTTAAGTTACCTTTCGGCAGTCATAATTATATGGGTTTGTTCAAATTTGTAACTACAGTGTATGAGCTATTAATATCAAATGACTTTTCAGGTAAAGGAAATGTACTTCTGTAAGAACAAAACTTCCACCTAGAGGAAACGGCTTACTGTATTACAGCATCAGGATAGGAATAGCTGGATTATAGACCCATAACCTCATGTGTACATTTTTTTTTTTTAATAAGTTTTATAAGAATGAATAAAAGTGCAAATACAAAAGATCAACTGATCTGAAAAACTGCAAACTTTTGGTCAGGAGTGTCATTATACAGCTCATAAAATAAAGCTTCAAATCTAAATGGATACAGCTCTAGATAAACATCTCGAAACATATCAAAATAAACATCTTGATATGCATGAGGCAATCTGGCAATCCACTTAACATTCAACTTTGATTTGATCAAACGTAGTGCAATTTGTAACAAAACTGGACCCAAGACAGATATAAAAGACTATGAAATATCCAGAAATAGATGTTCAAACTGTGCACATATGTGAATGGAAGTATACACAATTCAAAGAATTCAAGCTCAAGAGTCCTACATCAAGAATCCTGGCTTCCTAAGGTGTACAGTGGGTAGAGTTCAGGAAATCTGTTAACAGATTATGATTAAGTAACAACAAAAAATATGAAAGGCATCTTGTGAAAATATACAAGTGTGCATAGAGCTCAGCGCATCTTAAAGATTGACAGAAACTTCTGTAAAGCACTAAATAAGTGAATTCGGTGTATTGCTTCAGTACAAGGCCACTCTTTGAATCTTCTGTGTGTTTAGCTGAAGTCTCGGTCGGACAGGATTAGCGGAGCCACAAGGGTCCAGAGGTACAGCGCCAGACCCAGCCAACTCGAGCAGATCTTAACCCACACAGACGGCATGCTGGTTTTCATGGCTGTGTAGTCTGTTTCAGGTCTGAGAAAGAAAGAGAACGTTTAAAGAAATATCTGTCACTCATTTCTTCAAATTAACATCTATACAGAACTCTCCCAAGCTCCCCAGCAGTACAGAGTGAGGATGCTCTGTGAGACACTCACTGGTACCAGTTGGTCAGGGTCATCATGATGTAGAGGGAGGCCAGGAACAGAGAGAAGTGGAAGAAGGAGTAGCTGTATGTGACGCTGTCCTCTTCGTTATCCACAGCGCGCCTCACGCCGTCCTCAGAGACGCCCTCGCAGGCATCAGCAGACGCCAGCCCCTGAACTTCCTCTGTCTGCATCAGCTTATTCACCTGGCTGTTGTTTGAGGAGCGAATGCTAGAAAAAGATAAGAAGCAAACACATAAAAGATGGCTTAGATCAAATAATGGAATTAAAAATGACTTAATTTCAAATATGAATTTTACGTCTAGGCCTATGTTAAATTTGCTTTATGAAACCAAATAATTTGACAATGAGTCAGACTAACTGAAATAGTTTTATGAGGTAAAACTTGTTTTATGAAACAGGCCTCGAGGCATTAAAAGTGATCATATTTTCTCCATTGCATATTGCATTGAATCGCATTGTGTTGAATCAAATCGAATCGAAATCGGATCGCACTGCATCGTAATAGGGCTGAATCGTATCGTTGGCTATGCGTCGAGATCAGCCCCAGTCATGGAGACGCACATCCCTAATATACAGTACATACATACATACATACACAAAAGCAAATACACCAATAAACATTTATTTGAAGACAATTAAAAGAAAAAAAAAACTGAATTATTTTAAGATATACTGTTCAGCACAGCTTGTATTCATTTAGCATTTCTTTGTCTGCTTCTGGCAGTGGTGAGGACGATGGTAACCAGCTCACCTGGCATACAGTGTGCAGAGGAGGAAGATGACCAGCCCCACAATGCTCTGGGCATCCCACCACTGCGTCTGGATGCCGGGGGCGCTGGTGGGAGTGACTGCTGTCGGCCCGCCGCTGACCAGACTCAACAGACTCGGGTTACACTTACGATCTGTGCACAGACAAGAGCAATGCAACACATGAGAAACAGGTTATTTAGGAGCATAGCATACACTCTAAAACAGATAGTGATTCTGTTATTCATTTTACACATGCTACCTGGGCTATTAAGCACTGGATGTGAGTTAAGCAAGGCCAATTAATGGGATTGTTACACAGAATTTCCATACTCCGCTCCACAGCAAAAAAAAAAAAAACCTCCTTTAAACTTTAATTGCATTACATCCCATTACATTTGGCCTGGAGGTTGCTGAGGTTTGTCATTTTTTCCATTCAAGCAGCTCCATGTGTTTATGTATGTCTTATTTCCCAGAATCCAATTATGTAAACAAACAACCTGCATCTGGAATTTTCCAAATGTCTTTCCGAGAATTCCTTTGTTCTGGTCAAACTTTATCAGGCATGTGATTTCTCAGTTTTGGTAACGAAATGAAGTTTGAGACAGCATACAGATTATTATCAGACTATCAGACAATGATATCAATGAAACAACCTTAAAAAGAGGTGGTTATTTATTTTGATTTTGTTATGTACTCAGCTAGGATGCATTAAATTGATCAAAATGAGTGTATGGACATTTATAATGTTACAAAAGACGCTTCAAATAAATGCTGTTCTTTTGAACAACAACAACAACAAGATCATACTTTCTACACAAATATGAAGCTGCACAACTGTTTTCTGCATTGATTTCCGAAGGATCATGTGACACTGAAGACTGGAGTAATGATGCTGAAAATTCAGCTTTGGTCACAGGAATAAATTACATTTTAAAATATATTACGGCAGAAAGCAGTTATTTTAGCTTATTATAATATTTCACAATATTACAGTTTTTACTCTATTTCTGAACAATGAAATGCAGCTTTGTTGAGATTCTTAAAAAAATAAAAATAAATCCAATAGACCCCAAACTTTTGAATGGAAATGTACATAAAAAAAAAAAATTTGTGCTGGGCAAAGATTAATTGCATCCAGAATAAAAGTTTGTTTATATATGTGTGTGTACTGTGTATATTTATTATGTATATATAAATACACACACACACACACACACACACACACGTATATATTTAAGAAAAATGTTTATGTTTATGTATTAAATATATTTATATGTATATGTAAATACATGCAAATATTTTCAAAATATATACTGTATGTGTGTCTTTATATGTACATAATACATATACACAGTACACATACATATATATTATATAAACAAAACCTTTTATTTAGGATGCGATTAATCATAGCCCAGCATTAATAAAAAAATTTATTTCTGCAAACAATCACAGAAACAGGTGTCACTTGTTTCTGTGATGGCCTCCTAGACTCTTTCTCTCTTTGCTTGTCAGTCATTTTGCACATTCAAGTTTGTTGACATACCTTTGAAGGGTGAGGTTTTGAAGTTAGCAAGATGAAATTAGCTAGATGGCAGAAAATGTCTTTTAAAACAAAATATATTAGGCTATATAAGTTCTATAGTTACAAAAGTTTAAACAAAAACTTACACCTATTTTTATTTTTTTTAACTGACTGCATTGTGTGTCAATCACCTTAATGTCAAATTCTTAAAAGTTGTCCACTTTTTATTGTGCATATAAGCACCCTTTCACCTGACCGACTCTTTCAGAGATGAGGGTGCTTATGAACTAGATTCTCATGAATTAAAATTCAATCAGAAAGTTCAGAGGTACAACAAAAAAAGCATTCAATGAAGTTCATCTCATGAGATCTGTTTGCGAGACTCACTAGGGTTGTTGCTCATCGCAGACCATGTGAGATACATGGTGTAGAGAGAGATGAGAGACGCCTGGAGCAGCCCAGAGCTCGGCTGAGCCTCCTGTAACACAGTTACCCACAATCTAAATCATTCTGTCAGTGTATGTGATGTGTGCAGATCTGATACGCAAATGTTCACATTCTGACAGACTTGTCTGCTTTATCTTGTTTGCATCCATTCAGAGAGAAAAGCAAGAAAACCAGCAATGACCTGCACTTTTGGAAGAACAGCCACCACAGACACCATGATGCAGAAGATGAGGTTGAGACTGATGAAGGCTTTGTGCTCGGCGCAGTCCTCCGGCTGCGTGTAGAATATATAGAACAAAACCACAGCAGCAAAGGCACAGATATAGTGCACCAGTGTGAACGACAGCAGGGCTGTGGAGAAAAGGAATACGATTATAGCCAATCAGCTCATATTTGATATTTAATATACAGTTATGTGGATTTTGGGTCAAAGAAAGACACCAAGTGACCAACAAATTGTCCCTCATGGACCCTTTTCACCTTCCTCGGGTACTCAAAAGTGGAAGTCTACATAGTAGGTAAACTTCTATGTCACTTCTATGGTCAACTAATATGTGACCCTGGACCTCAAAACCAGTCTTAAGTGTAAATTTTTCAAAATTGAGATTTATACATCACCTGAAAACTGAATAAATAAGCTTTCTGTAGACTAAACTCTCTCTCTTTCTCTCTCTCTCTCTCTCTCTCTCTCTATATATATATATATATCTCAATACTTTGGTAGATTTATAATGTTAATAACTGTGGAAGTGACAGTCTGTAAAAAAGGGTCCACTGCTTGTCAAAGCTGCAGCTGGTTTGAAGAGAATGTTATACTAAACTGACAAAGACAGCTTATAATGCTTCAAAACCAGTCTTAAGTGTAAATTTTTCAAAACTGAGATTTATACATCACCTGAAAGCTGAATAAATAAGCTTTCTGTAGACTAAACTCTCTCTCTTTCTCTCTCTCTCTCTCTCTCTCTCTCTATATATATATATATATCTCAATACTTTGGTAGATTTATAATGTTAATAACTGTGGAAGTGACAGTCTGTAAAAAAGGGTCCACTGCTTGTCAAAGCTGCAGCTGGTTTGAAGAGAATGTTATACTAAACTGACAAAGACAGCTTATAATGCTTGTGACTTTAAGATGACACCTGCTTTCAGCTCTTAGCTTTATCAGTTTAACAGCTTAGTCACGCAGAAACAATGTTGCTGAACGTACCTGCATACCAGCATTTACTGTTCCCGTTCTCCGCGTTCTCCACCCACTTCTGGTTCCAGGTGTGAGCGAAATCCACCAGCAGAATGAGCTGGATCAGAATGAAGATGAAGGACCCAACCACGCCGAAGTAGTACCACACTGCAACGGACAAAATCCATTCCTGTCTTATGAACTGGCATGACTTCAGCAGCTGTTCCTGACAACTAGGAGGGATTTCTCATTTTATAGAGACTGCACTCACAAAGAGCCATTTCTAGTCATTTAGCAGATGCTTTTATCCAAAGCGACTTACAAATAAGGACAATAGAAGCAATCAAAATCAACACAAGAGCAAACACTAGTGTTAGAGAGTCTTTTTTTATAATAAATAAAAAGAACAGAGAAAGCTAGTGTTAGAGGGCTTTTTAAAATAATAATAGTAGAATAACTTGATACACAAATGGCTATATTCACAGTGATTATACTTAATTCATATTTTGATTATTAAAAAATCTTCTACATACAGTATCTAGTATGAGTTAAGGCTGCTGGCTATATTCACAGTGATTATACTTAATTCATATTTTGATTAATAAAAAATCTTCTACATACAGTATCTAGTATGAGTTAAGGCTGCACTGTGCCTGCTCAAAATTCTGTGTAAGGACAGACAAAAATATGCCTGCTCTCACACCTCAGTATGAAAGTATCCAGCTGTAATCGCTGTGCAATTGCATTTATACCACTTCGAGTCTGTGTACAGACAGCTAAATGAAACTTCAGAAAGCACTTCTGTTACAACTTTACAGTGTGACTTTGGAAGACTTTTGCTCACAGTGTTAGTCAAGGAAATATTTAAAAGCTGAGACATTATTTTATTACTTTTATTTATTTATTTATTTTTTTAGTTTTGGGATTAAGATTAATAACCAGACTTTTCAGGTTTTTCATTTTTAACACACTCTTGTTAGCTTAAATAATTTAGAAGTTTCATCTGGTCTTGTTGAAATATATAGTTGAGTATCATCAGCATAACAGTGGAAACTAATCCTGTATTTTCTAATATTACCAAGGGGCAACATGTATATTGAAAATAGCAGAGGGCCTAGGACAGATCCTTGCGGCACTCCATACTTTACTGGATTTAATTGAGATGATTAATTAAATGATTAATCCACCTATGGATTAATAGGTGGATAGAATGGATGAAAAAGGTCTTGATCCAACTATGATAGGATAAAGTTTATCCTTAGCCTTAGGTATGGAAATCACAATTTTAATATTCCCTGAAATTTCTAGGTTTTCAATGACAGTGGGAATCCTGGTGTATGGGGTTTATCACCACTTTAAAACATTCACGTAACCAGAGAAATGCAATAGCAAATAAGTAGGTGATCATTCACTGTTGTCTATGATGCATGAGGAAGCGTTAGTGTTTACTCTAATGTGATGTGGTCACATGGTTATCAGGCGTAAACAGGGCCTACAAATGTCGTTTGCTTGCATTCCCAACTGGTTGTACATGAGAAACTGCTATTCCTCCTGGGAACTACAGAGCACTGAAAAACAACCTACTAGTTGTGAATGTCAATAAAAAAAAATATTATTAATATGTAATATAGCCACACACTCAGTGGTCATGTACCATAACCTATAAAGAGTGAGGGAAAAAAAAAATACTAAAAATATCCAACTCTTATTAGTGACCATGGACAACAAAACCAGTCATAAGGGTTCATTTTTGGAAACTGAGATTTATAATGATCTTTACTTAATATCCTAATGATTTTTGGCATAAAAGAAAAATTGATAATTTTGACCCATACAGTGTATTGTTGGCTATTGCTACAAATATACCTGTGCTACTTAAGACTGGTTTAGTGGTCACATTTATCAGCTGATGTACCTGTGTTGAACGCTCCATCTGGAATGAAGAAAGCTCCCACTGTAAGAGCGACCAGAATCAAGAACTTGAAGAACCAGAAACTGAAAAACAACATACACAGTCACATTGGCGGATTATGTAAGACTTCCCGGACAAAGTAGAACTATTGTGCAAAAAGGAATTTTCCATATTTCAAAAACCCCAGCTTTCACCAGCAGAGGGCAGCACTGTTACAAACATTTTCTGAGAACGCCCTGTCCATCTTTTCAGTGGGAAAGACTACAGCTGGTACAGCAGATAGTAAAACTATACCCGTTTTGAATTGACGCTCGTGGATCCTTGCTGCTTCTCACACGGATCATGATGATGGAGAAGAGGAAGAAGAAACAGGCCATGGCAAAGCACATCCTGTAGACCGACTTATAGCCAACAATGATCTCACAGTTCACCTTCCCATGAATTCCAGGTATGGAAGAGCCTCCTTCACAGAAACCAGGAATCTGTTGATAAATTCAATAAAAAAATGATTGAATCATCAATTCAAAATGCAGGTTTACACAGGGGTCAAACAAATATAATATTTCTCTCTTTACACCTTGATAACATACTGTGGCTGTTTATATGTTTAAACCACTGATCTATAATAGAGAACAGAGTCATTATATAGATCAGTGGTTTAAACACATAAACATATATATTTTTTTTTTTTATTTAAATTTGAGATTATAAACATGTGAGATTATAGATGTATAAACCACTAAATAAGCTTGCTGCGTTTTCAAAAAGCTACTAATGCATAGCACAAATGAGAGAAAGAAAACAAACCAGCCAGAGAGCAGTTTGATGTATTTAGAGGGGAAACAATTCTTGTTAACTTGCTTTTCATACAAGCATGCAAATATAAGCATACACAAATATTTTTGAATAGTTATGTTGTAGTCTGAGGTCATTTTCCCATAACCTGGAATATATCCATGTCAACATCAAACAGAACTGAAACATGGATTTATATTAGGCTTTGAAAACTGCAAAGAGGGGACTAATCTAATAATTGAATTATTAGTAGAATAATTCAACTAATAGGCCTACTAATTTCAGACCACTACACTGCCCTGGATCTAAACTTAAAAGTATATTTTACTTACAGTGGGTTTCAGAATGTCAGAAATTCACTTACATTTCATTATTTAGAAATAACCTAGAAATAGTGCAGAAATAATTATTTACACTACATGTCAAACGTTTGGAGTAATTTTTCTTTTTTAAATAAGTATGTTTTTGAAATAAGTAATATTGTTACAATCTAAAATAACTATAAAATATTATAGCTATATATAAATATATAAAATATTTTTATTGCACTTTTCTATCATGTGACTTCAGTGTCACGTGATCCTTCAGAAATCATTCAAATTATTATCTATGCTGAAAACAGTTTTTAGTTTTGTGGAAACTATGATACTTTTTTTTTTGTTCTTCCCCAGAATTTGTTTGAATTTGATGAATAGCATTTACTGTTCAACAGCATTTATTTGAAGGCAAAAAAATGTTTTATAATATATATATATATATATACACATACACTGTCGCTTTTGATCAATTTGCTGTGTCCTTGCTGAAAATGCAGCTCTGCATCACAGGAACACATTATTATTGTTTTTACAATATTTAATCAAATAAACTGCAGTCTTGATGAACATGAGACTTCTTTCAAAAATATATCTTAATTATTCCAAATTAGTGACTAGTAGTGCCAATATTTAGAAAATAAATATAGAAACGTATATGCTTTGTTTATTTCCATGTTTGTTTTCAGATTAAAATGTCTCCAAATTTTAATTTCAGAAGGCAAATATTTTCCTTTAATAAAAACAACTTCTGACACTGGTCTATATCTTTTCATTGTTTTGTTTTTTTTTTCAGGCCAGAATCAGGATTGGAAAGCAAGAGAGAAGAAATGGGATCCGGCCAGATTCAAGCTTATAGGGATAGCTAGTAGAGCAAAAATATCTTAATTTGTGTTCTGAAGATGAAAACGAAGGTCTTCTGGGTTTGGAACGACATGAGGGTGAGTAATTAATGACAGGATTTTAATTTTTGGGTGAGCTATCCCTTTAAGCACACCAGCTCTGCTGTGATGCCATGCCCCCTGCACCAATGGTCTGTGTACCTTCTTCAGCTGCGTCTCCATGCCGGGCAGGATCATGATGATGGACACTATAGTGCCCAGCAGCAGGAAGAAGGAGAAGGCCAGGCGGCTCACAGTGGAGTTGTATGTAGAAGGACAGCATCCTGATAAAAGACACGGTGCAGAGCCGCACAGACAAGACGCCTACAATGACAGAAACACACTCAACACAGAAAATACACACATTTCTCTGCACTACAGGGTGAACAAACTACTACATGACCCTGGACAGTCATAAGTGTCTTCTTTTTTTTTTTTTACATTGAGCTGAATAATAAATCGGAATAAATAAGCTTTCCATTGATGTATGGTTTGTCAGGACAATATTTGGCCAAAACACAACTATTTGAACATCTGGAATCTGAGGGTGCAAAAAAAAAAATCAAAATATTGAGAAAATCGCCTTTAAAGTTGTCCAAATGAACTTCTTAGCAATGCATATTACTAATAAAAAAATAAGTTTTGATATATGTACGGTAGGACATTTACAAAATATCTTCATGGAACATGATCTTTACTTAATATCCTAATGATTTTTGGCATAAAAGAAAAATCGATAATTTTGACCCATACAATGTATTGTTAGTTATTGCTACAAATATACCTCTGACTGGTTTTGTGCTCCAGTGTCACATATGAGAAGCCTAGGCCTCTATGTTAAACATTTCTATTAAATATTACTGGTAAAATGGGAAATTATTGGACTGAAAAGGACTTGCGTTTGTGAAATCGGATGCGCGTCAGAAACTCGAGAAACTTACAGCCCAAGTGTTTTAAAGTACACCGTTTACAAATGTGACATTATTAAGAGCAAACAAAGTCTAAAAACATAAAGACATGCCGCCCTCGAGTCATTTATTTATGTTTTCTCAAAACTTTATAGTTTATTTACGTAAACAAAACGAGGAAACGGCCTCTAAAGCGCATCTATGAACAAGTCGGGTTTAAAGGTTTTTGATAAAATGCGTTGCTGTCTTCAGCAGATGACATTTGACAACATGAAGAGACGAAATTGATTTGAGTCAAAGTAATATTTTAGACTTACGCAGCTCGCCAGCGAGCACAAGGCCATACACGCACCCATGATGAGGGAGAAAACCCGAAACTAAAGCCAAAACACGGAAGTCAATCTTTCCGCCTCATTCGAGTTTCTTATAAAACTCTAAAAAATGAGCAATGATTGGTTGGGAGACGCATCGCTGGACTTGCGGACCAATCAGACGGCGGTACAGAATAATCGCTGAAGTAACAAACCAATCAGATGAAAGTCTAGCAACTGCGCCGATGGGTTTGGGTTTGGAGAGACAGGCGTGCGTAATTACGTAATTCCGTTACATGTAACGAGTTACTCCCCAACGCTGCTTATATCCACAGGCAGCTCAGTTTACGGTATTGCATTACATTCGTATTTATGTTCTTGTTAAAGCGATCTATGAGTCAGTAATAGTCTCTGACATTTCATCCACTCTAGATGGCGCAAAATCCCATAATATGGATTGAGACGTAAGTCATAAATCTCTTAAAATATGAAAACATGATTTTGCCGAATTGACAAATGTATATCTGATATCACGGTGCAATACTAAATCAAATATTCAGATGTATACAGTAGGCCTGCTTGTCAAAACGAGATAATTAGATTTTTAAAGGTTTTAATCAATTCTGTTCTGCTCACCAAGGCTGTATGTATCAGCTCAAAACAAAACAGTAATATTGTGAAATATTATTACAATTTAAAACAACTGTAACATGTATATTGTAAAATGTCATTTATTCCTGTGATCAAAGCTGAATTTTCAGCATCGTTACTCCAGTCATGTGACAGTTCAGGTTTGCATTACAGGATAAATTGCATTTAAAAATATATATTCAAAAATAGAAAACAGTTATTTCAAATTGCAATAATATTTCAAAACATTACTGTTTTTACTGTATTTTTTTTTTTTTTCAAATAAATGCAGCCTTGGTGAGCATAAGATACTTTATTACAAATATTTAAAAATCATAATATTTCCAAACCTTTGTACTGTACGAGTATTGAATAATTCAGCAGAATAAGTGAGCAATGACAGGCAAATCAAACAGCATCCCACAATTAAAAGGTAGGCATATCCTCTGAATTTTTTTTTATTTATTTATTTTTTAATTTAAGAGATCACGTAACCTATAGTTATGAACAATGAAATGTAACTGATGGAATTCTTAAAAAAAACTGAATCACAATAACTCATAAATTAAATAATAAAAACACCATTAGCAACAGGCAAATGGCATTCTGCCCAAATTCCGAGGCAGCATCTTTCCCCAAGGGTTTCACTTCAACTTTTCACAAAATAAAAAACGATATTTCTCATCACAAAAATATATTTTTTTATATAACTCAGCATTAACAGACATGATGTTTAACAGCCAACATAAAATAAATGTATGGCACATTAGATCATATCAAAACTGTTTAGAAGTAGTAGATCTCACAGTCACAAATACTGATGTTCAGAGTAAATGTCAACCCAGATTCACACCAGTCAGTCATATGTAATTTCCACATGTATTATTATTCCACCTTTACACTACAGTTATCAGATGAATCTGATTATTATGATTAGAATAAACTGCATATGTAAGTATACTGGACATCTAATTTTTACTCAAAATTGTTACATTAAAAACTACAAAGGTTATACAATAAGTTGTTTTCTCAAATGTTGTAACAGTAAGACACAAAAATATTCAGGTAAAACACTGTATAATACAATCTTACTTTTCAGACAGTGTGAGAGATGAGGAAACTATATCAGTTAAAAATCACACAGTTTCAATGATGATTTATGACCAACCACAAACCCAGGATAGAGCGGCTGAGTGAATGTGGTCTGGACTGTGTGGATGAGGTTCATTGTGTCAGAGACGCTGTAGAAGGACAGAGTTCCTGCACTGTGATCCACATACACTCCTATTCTCCAGCAGCTGGAGGGAACAGGGAGTTCAGTCTGTTTGTTATTGTGACAGAATGAGGAACTAGAGGGAGAGCAGGATAAACTCCAGGACTGATCATTCATAAGTATAATGAACTCTCAAGAAATCGTATCATTGGAGACTACTAACAACTATCATGAACAAATCCAATATGTTTTGCTAAATTATTATTTGAAATAAATAAGCAGAGATACTGGTCTATATGAAAAATCAAGAAGAACATTTCAAAGTTCTAAAAATATTTTCATGTTTACCAGCACTATTCTCAGAACAAATGGACAGTTCTGACCTCTCGAAGTGGAGCAGATACCTACGAGATCAAAGGCAGATATCGCGTTTCTCTCACTTATGCTGTGTTGCTAATAAACATGATATGATTTCAGTTCTGTTGCTTTTATATGAAAATAAATATGATGAACAAGACACTTAAAGTGCTTGCTATTTAATTCCGTACGAAAGGTGTATTTATCATCCATTTTTACTTTAATACACATGTATTTTAGATTTTTATAGAAATATGACAACAATCACATATCTCACACAGAGATCGCACTGTCATAGTGTTTGGTAACATTCATGCATGATTTAAATACATAATCACATGGAACCAGATAAAAAAATAAAACATTATGGAAGAGAACGCAGCATCACGGTTGTCTGAACCAATGAGCATTAAGCTGTGTCGTCAGTCAGTCGTTTCCCATCATGCTTTTGATCAGAGCAGTCGGTGGAGAGCAACTGCGCTCGACTGCACAATCCGACACAGCCGCCTCGCCGTTGCAAGAGTTTTTTGGCACACGTCAGCATGACATCAGAGCAAGTCGGACGTAACTCGGACACTTTTCTAACCGGCATCTTGTGGTGATCACCGGTGATCGGTTCTGCGCAGATTTTGCTCATCTCAAACAAGCCTAATATGAATTGTGTTCACATCAACTTGAAACATGCTTGCTCATTGCGGCGTTCCGCGCAGACACCGCTCTCTCATGCAGTCTCCACGCGTTGTAACATTAAATATTGTTACGGTCGTGTTTACAGAGATGAACTGACGGTGTGGAAACTCTCATTAGATTTGAATTCTCCACTGTAAGAAGACCTCATGCATAATACAGTGCAGGGATTGGATCATAAGAGTTCATTCTAATGAATGGTACTGAGAAAAGCTCGGAAAACTGATGACGTAGACACGTACTCTCCAGCCACAGCAGCCAATCACCACTGCAAATTAAGGCATATACGTCACTTTTCGTGACGTTGGTTCAACTTTTCTTTTTGAACCGGAAGAACGAAATTGCTCCAAAAAAAATAAAATAAATAACCATTTTTCACATAATAATAGACATAAAGAGTGATGTTATTGTTTTTGCTTAGCTGGCGACTTTGCTACTGTTCGGACGCTTGTGCTTACTGCTCTGTGCTTTGCTCCTTGTTTTGCACTTTTCTCAGATTTTTCTAAGATTTTAACTTCAGCAGATTAGCACAGTGCTCAAACAACACATTTTTTGGCACAAGCACTAAAACAAAAAACTTTTTGGGATTGGAATAATACTACGAAAAAGAAGACTCTTTGCCTCCCACTGCCAGCAGCTTACATTCCGGAGACGGGAAAACACAGCTGCCTACATTCAAACAGACGAGAAAGAAAATGCCTCTTGTGGAATCTACTTGCTGCATGAACTGCCACAGACTTCTACAAAGGATTGCGGTTCTTGAAACAAAGTTACTTGCTGGACTTCCAAAACAGGCAGAACACACAGCAGAGTGTCATCACGGGCCCCCTCAGCATACAGCCGGTGAGTCCTGTGAATCTAGTGAATCTCAACAGTTTATACCAAGTGTAAAGAACAAGCCAAAACTGATCTACACACTAATCGATGGCACAAACAGGGAGTGAGACCCAGAGGCACTCAAGACATCAGATTGTCATGAGTATCTCATATTGCTGCCGTAGCATCCTCTACCCCAGATATGGCTATGACAAGCCTTGCAAACACTGGTGTTCTACCACCCCCTATACATCTTGAGGACAGATTTGAAGCATTAATGAATGTGGGTGAGGAATCCCCAAATGTGATTGAACATGGATCTTATCAGCCAGCAGCTAACATCACTACTAACAGGTGCTCAAGGTTGAGCAGACAGTGGCATTCAGCTCAGAATGCAGCCGAGGCCAAGACTCTGATAGTGGATTGACTCTATTATCAGAAACATCAGTAGCAGGCCTACAACTACATGCTGCTTTCCTCAAGCAACCATTTCTGATGTGAACAGGGAACTTTGGACCATTCTAATGAAGCAAAAGACTGCAAATCGAATCATCATCCATGTGGGGAAGAATGATATTCGGAAAGAGCAGTCAGCACTCCTTAAGAAGGATTTCAGTGAACTCCTTGAAACACTTCGAAGACTTAAAGTTCAGTTGTTCATCAGTGGACCACTCCCAGCAAGGGGAACTAACATGTTTTCACGGTTGCTTGGGCTGAATACATGGCTACAAAGAACATGCAGTATAAAAGGTGTCAACTTCATTGACAACTTCAATCTTTTCTGGGTCCATAGACAACTGTTTAAACTGGATGGCCTCCACCCAAACAAACTTGGTGCAAGAGTGCTAAAGGACAATATCTGCTTATCCCTCCATCATCCTTCAGTAGTGTGTGCCAATCCACTCAACATGAATGTCACACACACCTGGACAAAGTATGAGTGGCCACAGCACTTCATATCAGCTTTCGAGTCATCATGTGGTTGATACATCCCACAAGGACACTGATAACACCATGCAGCCACAACAAGCACTGCTCATGGACACCATCCCGGCTGAGCTCTGTGCACAGAGCTCATCACAGACAGACTGTAACATATCAGAACAGCTCCAAGACTCAGCACCCAAGGACAACTTTCTGAAAAACAGCCAGGGAAGCCAGGACAACATATCACAGCCACCGGAAGCACATGAGCCAGAGCCCCCGCTCACCAGACACTTTATCCCTCTCTCCAGCATCTCCGCTTCTAAGCTTCTCACAGAAAATGGAGGAACTGGTGTATGCTGGGACCAAATTCTCCCACTTTTTCGCTGCAAGCCCCCATATATCAACTAAAAAATGGCGTGCCCCACAACCACCAAAGTCTGTGGGCCCAGCTTGCCCTCCTCCTCTTGTGAGAGCTCTGCCACAATGCCAGGGCCCAAACCCTCCTCTATCTGCTGTAGGACAACTGATATCTGCTGTAAACAACTGATATCAGCTCTCAGTGATATGTGTCGGGTCCTCGCTACAATAGCAGCAACTTTCACAAATGTTTACAAAAACAAGTGGGAACCCAGTGTGCCTGTAGCGTTCCTTCTTTCTGTTTTATCATGTCATAGAAAGTCTAAGGCCTTCTCAAGCCGTACAGCTGACCCATATAATCTGCGGCCTATTATGCGTCAAACTAAGATCGCTGATGGGACAAAAAGTAATTCCATTAAGTTAGTATTTTTAAACATTCGCTCATTAAAAAATAAATCATTTCTGATCAATGACTTAATAACCACAAACAACCAGGATTTTATGTTTCTAAACGAAACATGGCTAGAAGACAGCTGCAGTGAAACAGTGACTCTATTATCAGAAACATCAGTAGCAGGCCTACAACTACATGCTGCTTTCCTCAAGCAACCATTTCTGATGTGAACAGGGAACTTTGGACCATTCTAATGAAGCAAAAGACTGCAAATCGAATCATCATCCATGTGGGGAAGAATGATATTTGGAAAGAGCAGTCAGAACTCCTTAAGAAGGACTTCAGTGAACCCTTTGAAACACTTCGAAGACTTAAAGTTCAGTTGTTCATCAGTGGACCACTCCCAGCAAGGGGAACTAACATGTTTTCACGGTTGCTTGGGCTGAATACATGGCTACAAAGAACATGCAGTATAAAAGGTGTCAACTTCATTGACAACTTCAATCTTTTCTGGGTCCATAGACAACTGTTTAAACTGGATGGCCTCCACCCAAACAAACTTGGTGCAAGAGTGCTAAAGGACAATATCTGCTTATCCCTCCATCATCCTTCAGTAGTGTGTGCCAATCCACTCAACATGAATGTCACACACACCTGGACAAAGTATGAGTGGCCACAGCACTTCATATCAGCTTTCGAGTCATCATGTGGTTGATACATCCCACAAGGACACTGATAACACCATGCAGCCACAACAAGCACTGCTCATGGACACCATCCCGGCTGAGCTCTGTGCACAGAGCTCATCACAGACAGACTGTGACGTATCAGAACAGCTCCAAGACTCAGCACCCAAGGATGACTTTCTGGAAAACAGCCAGGGAATCCAGGACAACATATCACAGCCACCAGAAACACCAGAGCCAGAGCCCCGCTCACCAGACACATTATCTCTCTCTCCAGCATCTCCACTTCTAAGCTTCTCACAGAAAATGGAGGAACTGGTGTATGCTGGGACCAAATTCTCCCACTTTTTCGCTGCAAGCCCCCATATATCAACTAAAAAATGGCGTGCCCCACAACCACCAAAGTCTGTGGGCCCAGCTTGCCCTCCTCCTCTTGTGAGAGCTCTGCCACAATGCCAGGGCCCAAACCCTCCTCTATCTGCTGTAGGACAACTGATATCTGCTGTAAACAACTGATATCAGCTCTCAGTGATATGTGTCGGGTCCTCGCTACAATAGCAGCAACTTTCACAAATGTTTACAAAAACAAGTGGGAACCCAGTGTGCCTGTAGCGTTCCTTCTTTCTGTTTTATCATGTCATAGAAAGTCTAAGGCCTTCTCAAGCCGTACAGCTGACCCATATAATCTGCGGCCTATTATGCGTCAAACTAAGATCGCTGATGGGACAAAAAGTAATTCCATTAAGTTAGTATTTTTAAACATTCGCTCATTAAAAAATAAATCATTTCTGATCAATGACTTAATAACCACAAACAACCAGGATTTTATGTTTCTAAACGAAACATGGCTAGAAGACAGCTGCAGTGAAACAGCCCTTCCTAACTTTACCTCTATAAGTGTCTGCAGAGCTGTTAGGAGAGGTGGAGGTGTAGCTGCTCTATTTAAAGATGTCTATCAATGCAAGGAAGTATCATTTGGTCAGTACTTGTCTTTTGAATATATTGTGCTGAAAGGTGCTCCACACATTCTATTTATTATTATTTACAGGCCTCCAAAATACTCTCCAGCCTTTGTTGAAGAGTTCACAGTTCCCTATGAAAAGCTACTCTCGATGCTGCATTCAAAACACTAATGAGAACATTCTTTGTTCGACCGGTTGAGAAGCATGTGTGTCAAACACGCAAAGAATTAAATAACCTCGGTAGGTGACGTCATGCTCCTGAGAGGTTATAAATAGACATGAAACGGACACACCTTCAGGTTTCTTTGTCTTCAAGGACCATATTGTGTGTGTGTAAGAGTTTCTCCATGCTGCATTGCAGTTTATATTCACTTTAAAAAAAAAAAAACATTACTTACATCATGTTGGAGTCCGAGAAGAGATGCGTGCCTCCTTGTTGGATGCTCATCTTGGAGGATGATCTGCATAAGTTTTGCTTCGAGTATTTGGGGGATGAGCACGCTGCCCTTGGGCTCGAGTGAGAATGCGAGCACTGGGATCTTTTGCCAATCAAAGTGCTTCGTGCGCGGCTTGTTTTCTTTAGAGACGAGCGAGCCGCCGCTCCCTCGTTAAGATCCTGGGGGTCGCTTGTCAATCTGGCTGAGGCACGTGAGACAGGTCCGTCCCTTTCTCTTGTGCTCTCGCCGGATCAGGAGGTCCTCGCGCCCGCTTCTGAAGCGTGCCCAGGCACTTCTTCGGAACGGGCGGAGGATACTTCATCTCTTACCTCTGTGGATTTCTGTCAGGTGGCCGGGGATAGGGGCCTCAGCGACGGTCTCTCCCCTTCTTTGGAGATCTCCATGACGAGTTAACTCATTCATGGAGTAAACCCTACTCGTCCCGTGTCTTTGTGCCATCAACGTTTATTTATTCGACCATCATGGATGCAAAGGCACAGGGCTACATGATGATGCCCTAGGTGGAAGAGACGCTCACAGGCTATCTCTCCCCTGGGAGCTCATCTTCTTTGAAAAAACCTATGCTCCCCACCAAGCCTTGCAGCCTGACATCCTCGCTGGTGGGGAAAGCTTTCCAAGCAGCGGGTCAGGCTGGTGCTGCCCTGCACACCTGTTTGTTTACTGAAACTTGAATAAAATCACCAGCAGCAGTCAAGCCGACCCCGTCCTCTTTCTTCTCAATCATTGACTTTGTTACACTGGTGCTGAAACCCGGGAAGGAAGCAGGAGAGCTGCCGCCGTCATGCAAACTCCGACAAGTACGCCATTTGTGGATGTCATCTAATCCCTCGCGGTTCTCCATCAAGAACAACACCAAGCGTTACTGGATATGCAGAGTGACCAGGAGTGTCGCTTCCAGGCCATTATCCAGGCGCAATAGGAGGACCGCGAGAGGTTCCGGAGCTGGATGGACCGGGAGGTTCGGGCAGAAGCAGCAGCTCAACAGACCCCGGCCCCCCACCTGCCGCTGAACAATATGTGGGCTCAGGATGACCCCGAAGCCTTCCTGGATCTGTTTGAAAAAACAGCAGAAACCGGTGGGTGGCAACGAGAGCAATGGCCGATGCGCCTGATACCACTGTTGTCGGGGGAACCCTGGGGTTCCAGCTGTGGAACGAGTGACCACAGCTGGGACCAATGCAGTGTCCGTTTCCCCACTCTCTCCACGCCAATCATTTGACCCACTACCCGCCACTAGGGTGGCAGGGAGGTCTGGGCCGGCCTGTTGGCGTTGCGGGGACCCGGAGCATTTTATTTACAGGTGTCCCATGATGGAGGTGGGGACAATGATCCAGGTCCCGGATGCTCCCAAGCTGCCCCCGGTCAGGCTAACTAGTACCAAATACCTGTGAGTATTAAGGGGGGTACCTATCAGGCTCTGGTGGATTCAGGATGTAACCAAACCTCTATCCATCAAAGCCTGATTCAGCCCGAGGCATTGGATACAGGCCGCTTGGTTCAGGTACGGTGTGTGCACGGGGACGTGGTGGAATATCCTTTAATGTCCGCTGTTATTCAATTTAGGGGACAAAATCATAGTGTAGAGGTCGCAGTTAACCCGCACCTCCAACATCCGCTAATTCTGGGAACTAATTGGCCTGCTTTTAGTGAATTATTGGGATGGTTATGTGCGGATGTCACTTGGGAAAAGAAAAAGCAGGGAAGGGGGGCGCTCGTGCAGGTGGGAGAGGCTGAACTGGGACCACTGAGATCTGTACCAAGGGAACAGAGTGAAATCGAGAGGCTGATCCTCTCAAGACGAGATGATTTTCCTCTGGAACAGTCTCAGGATGAGTCATTAAAACATGCTTTTGAACAGGTCCGTTATATCGACAGTCAACCTCTCCAACCTGCTCGTCCGCTTTCCTATTCATACTTTGCGATTATAAAAGACCGGTTGTATCGAGTGACGCAAGACGCTCAGACAAAGGAAGATACAACACAGCTGTTAGTACCAAAAAGCCGTCGGGAAATGCTTTTCCAGGCGGCTCATTGTAATCCCATGGCTGGACATTTAGGTCAAACAACAACACTAAATTCCCTCGCGGTCCTCTATCAAGAGCAACATCAAGCGTTACTCGACATGCGGACTGATCAGGAGCGACGCTTTCAGGCCATCATCCAGGCGCAGCAGGAGGACCGTGAGAGGTTCCGGAGCTGGATGGACCGGGAGGTTCGGGCAGAAGCCGCCACGCAGCAGACCCCGGCGCCCCACCTGCCGCTGAACAAGATGGGGGCTCAGGATGACCCCGAAGCCTTCATGGATCTGTTCGAGAAAACAGCGGAAGCCGGTGGGTGGCCACGAGAGCAATGGCCTGTGCGCCTGATACCCGTATTATCGGGGGAAGCGCAGGTGGCTGCTTAGCAACTGCCCGTGCGGAACTTCCTGGTCTTTGACGATCTCAAAAGGGCCATCATCCAGCGGGTCGGCCGAAGCCCGGAGCAACATCGCCAGCGATTCCGTTCGCTGGACCTGGGCGAGAGCGGCCGACCCTTCGTGCTGGCCCAACGGCTCCGGGGCTCATGTCGCCTGGCTGAGGTGGCTGAGGGAAGCGACGTCGACCACATCATCGACCGGGTGGTACTGGAGCAGTTCATCACAAAGAAGATAAAGAAGACGGCAGAGTGGGTCCAGTGCCACCGACCGACGTCGCTGGACTCAGCCATCCAATTGGCGGAGGATCAGATGGTGGCGTGCCCTGGGGTCGGCGAATCCCTTCCAGCTGTCTCTCTCTCTTCCCCTTTATTTTCTCCCTCTCTCTCTGCCTCTCTACCTGTCCTTCTTCCCAGGTCCCATCCTCCAGGTTCTCCGCGAGTCCCGCCCCGAGGGCGGGGTGGGGCCGGACTGGAGTATGCTACTGGCCCGAGAGCTCCACCCAGGGGGGCGCCCCGAGGGCGGGGTGGGGCCGGACTGGAGTATGCTACTGGCCCGAGAGCTCCGCCCAGGGGGGCGGGGCTGACCACGGCTGGGACCGATACCGCGTCGGGTTCCCCGCTCTCTCCACGCCAATCATTTGACCCCACTACCTGCCACTAGGGCGGCGGGAAGGTCTGGGCCGGCCTGTGGCCGTTGCGGGGACCCGGACCATTTTATTGACAGGTGTCCAATGATGGAGGTGGGGACAATGATCCGGGTCCCGGATGCCCCGCAGGCTGCCCCCGGTCAGGCTGGCTGGTACCAAATACCTGTGAGTATTAAGGGGGGTACCTATCAGGCTCTGGTGGATTCGGGATGTAACCAAACTTCTATCCATCAAAGCCTGATTCAATCTGAGGTATTGGATACAGGCCGCTTGGTTCAGGTACGGTGCGTGCGCGGGGACGTGGTGGAATATCCTTTAATGTCCGCTGTTATTCAATTTAGGGGACAAAATCATAGTGTAGAGGTCGCAGTTAACCCGCACCTCCAACATCCGCTAATTCTGGGAACTAATTGGCCTGCTTTTAGTGAATTATTGGGATGGTTATGTGCGGATGTCACTTGGGAAAAGAAAAAGCAGGGAAGGGGGGCGCTCGTGCAGGTGGGAGAGGCTGAACTGGGACCACTGAGATCTGTACCAAGGGAACAGAGTGAAATCGAGAGGCTGATCCTCTCAAGACGAGATGATTTTCCTCTGGAACAGTCTCAGGATGAGTCATTAAAACATGCTTTTGAACAGGTCCGTTATATCGACAGTCAACCTCTCCAACCTGCTCATCTGCTTTCCTATCCATATTTTGTGATTATAAAAGACCGGTTGTATCGAGTGACCCAAGAAGCTCAGACAAAGGAAGATACAACACAGCTGTTAGTGCCAAAAAGCCGTCTGGAAATGCTTTTCCAGGCGGCTCATTATAATCCCATGGCTGGACATTTTGGTCAAACAACAACACTAAATCGTCTCATGGCCCGTTTTTTTTTTGGCCGGGCATTCACAGGAATGTACGCAGGTGGGTGTCTTGTCGTGAATGTCAGCTGGTAAATCCACCGGCCTCCCCAAAAGCGCCATTGCACCCTCTACCATTAATGCAGGTCCCCTTCAAAAGAATTGGGATGGACCTCATCGGGCTATTAGAACGATCCGCAAGAGGGCATCGTTTTGCATTAGTGCTGGTGGACTATGCAACACGATATCCCGAGGCAGTGGCGGTCCGCAGCATCTCTGCCAAGAGTGTTGCGGACGCACTGTTTTAATTAATCTCCGGAGTTGGGATCCTGAAAGAGATCCTCACTGACCAAGGCACGGCGTTTATGTCACGTACATTACGCAAACTCTACGAATTATTGGGCATTAAGTCGATTCGCACCAGTGTCGAGCACCCACAAACGGACGGACTGGTGGAACGATTTAATCGCACTTTAAAAACCATGATTCGTAAGTTCATTCACGAGGATGCCAAAAATTGGGATAAATGGTTGGAACCCCTCTTGTTCGCTGTGCGGGAGGTCCCGCAAGCCTCCACGGGGTTTTCCCCCTTTGAGCTTCTTTATAGACGTCAGACCCGAGGGGTTTTAGACTTGGGAGGACGGACCTTCTCAAAGTAAAAATGAAATTCAGTATGTAATGGACCTGAGAACAAAACTCCACACTTTGGGGCGGCTATCTATGGAGAATTTGTTACAGGCTCAGGACAAACAAAGCCGGGTGTACAACAGGGGAACCGGCTTACGCAAATTTGCACCGGGAGATAAAGTGCTTGTATTACTTCCAACTTCGAGTTCTAAATTACTTGCGAAGTGGCAAAGACTGTTCGAGGTCACACGGCAAGTCGGAGATCTCGATTATGAGGTTGTACGAACAGATAGGAGTGGGGCACGTCAAATTTATCACCTCAACCTCCTGAAAAAATGGAGCAAGGCGGAGTCAGTAATGCTGGTGATGGTAGTGAGTGGAGAAGATGATCTCAGGCCAGAGGCGAGCACTAAATCTCAATCTCTTGCTCTGGCCCCGGGAGGAGATCATCTCTCGCCCTCCTAGCTCACTGATGTGGCCAAGTTGCAGGCAGAATTTGCCGATGTGTTCTCGCCCCTACCTGGTCGAACAAATCTCATTCAGCACCATGTTGAGACCGAGCCAGGCGTAGTAGTGCACAGTCGGAAGTATCGTTTACCTGAACACAAGAAAAAAGTGGTTCAGACCAAATTAGAGGCGATGCTCGAAATGGGGGTAATAGAAGAATCCAACAGTGATTGGGCGAGCCCGATAGTTTTAGTTCCTAAGACGGACGGCTCTGTTCGATTCTGTGTGGATTACCGCAAAGTAAATGCTGTGTCGAAATTTGACGCATATCCAATGCCGAGAGTTGACGAATTGCTTGATCGGCTGGGCACAGCTCGTTTTTATTCGACACTGGATTTAACAAAATGATATTGGCAGATCTCTCTCTGTCTCTTGTTCCAGTGCCCGCCGATGTTCGCACAGGGAACATCACCGAGCAAAAGGGGGATGTGTAGGACCTCATGAAACTGACACAAATATAAACTGCAGAATCAGCGCATTCCAAAAATAATCTAAGGAGTCTTCTCTCAGCCATCTGCGGTCGTAAAATTAATTAATGATCAACCTAACGCCCGATTATCTGGACCCGTTTCCTGTCCAGGCCTGGTCCTTATCCCTCAGGGGGATTGAAACTGCTAAAAATCTAACTCAATCAACAACAGAACAAAGAACTTATTGTCTGGAAATATTCCAGCAACAGATGGCCCGTGATCCACATGACCATTTTCACATAAATTGACAATCGAATCAACAAAAGAGACAGATTTACATTGACACGTCCGAGCGGGAAGATCACCAGACCTCCATAGTGTGATGGTCTCTTGACCTCAGGACTGTCCTCCCCCTTTCTCTATGCATCCCAGCAGGGGCGCGGGAAGATGTTTTCGGTTGGTGGTGCTGTGTGTGTCTGTGTTGGGTGAAGGGGGGGGCCTGGTTCACTTACGTCGGTGCTCGTGCTGGGGCTGGTGTTGGATGCCGATTTTGGAAAGTTTTTGCTGGGATGGGCATTTAAAAAAATCTGAAATTCGCTTTTGCGCCATTATCTCCTTGTATTAAAGTTAATCTTGTTCGCATTCTGTACAGTTCATTTCTGATACCACGTGCCAGCATCACATGTTCATGAGGATTAGGCTAATCATCCCATATAGAAAACATCACAAGTAAAATTAATCATGTTTATAAAGATAAACATGGGTTTATTATAGCCCACTTACAATTTACATTTCAGAGATCATTACAAATAAATTATTAAATGCTAAAACTGAATAAATTTAAATGAACAAACTTGGCGTTGCATTTGCAACCATGTGAAAACAGGGGGTGCTGCAGTCCCCTCAGCACCCCTACTTCCCACGTCCCTGCATCCCAGAGAAAGCGCGCTCTTTTGCAGACAAAGGAAAACACGCAAACTCACATAGACGATCTCAAAAAGACAATCATTTAAAGTACAAAGGGTAACTATACTCCGTATGGAGTCGTATATATGCTTGATGTGTTTATTGTAACCTATAAAGTTTAATCAATGTTATATAACCCTTTTTAGTATATACAATTATTAATGTGTATGCAAAATACCCGATATTTGAGCTTGAATGAAAGCTTATTTTATGTGCAAGACCTTGGTATGAATGAAATTTGTTATTATGAACCGTGTTCGTTGTATGACACTTTATAGAAGTTGTTAACAAAACCTGCAAAGATATTTCCCCACGTGATAAATTGAAGCATCATGTTAATTTATGCACGAAGAGGAACCTTGTGGGGCGTGGCTAAGCGCTGCAACAGCGTCTGATTGAGACAATCACTTCTGGGATGGACCAAATCGGCTCGCTTAAAACCAAAGTGACCAAAGGAACTCACTGCTTGAATTGCTGGAACTGCCAAACAGCGCGAACCGCTGAAATGCTTACTCCAACACGCTGCTAGCGTTCTTGCCATCCAGAATTCTCAAATACCCTGTTGAAGCTTCGTGACTCTGCAGAAATCTTCAAAGTCTTGCAAACTCAGACTCTCTCAGACGAACTTCGAGGCTCCTACGTAACCAGGCAACCAACCCTTCACCACAGAGGGCTCTCCCAAAAAGACGTCATCCGAACGACAGATCGGCAACCAATCAGAAGTGCCGGGATTCCCTGAGACAAGCCACTGAGGAAACCCCGCTCAGCTTTCACCAAAACGCAAGTAAACAAACAAAGCTTCATCTCTTGCTGAACTGGTGCGAATTGATCTAAAGCAGTAAAGATAAGTCAAATCTCTGCTTTGTGATTCTCTCATGTTGCGATCTAAGAACTAGTAACAAGTACTAGAATTTTGGGACTTCAGTCAAACTCCATTAACTCTCATCCTCTGAACTGTATATGTGTGTGTGTGTATGTGTGTGTGTGTGTGTCTGTGTGTTTTTGGTAGTTTTAGTTCCATGTAATCTAGAGTAACAAATAAATTCTTGTTTCATTATAAGAATCATTGTCTTTTGTTGTGTATTTTAAAGTTAAAACTTTGCCCAGATCTTGCTAGCTAGCTCGTAGCTTAATAAATAATCACTAACAGTTATTATGACATTGGGCAGGGCATAATATAAATATCCAAATTGTTAAGATATATTGATGTTAACGTTTCGCTGGTTGAACAGTTGATAAAGTGTAAACTATCTATTTTGGACTCAAATTTCTGAAAAGAGTTAATTTCATTATAGCAGGGAGGGGAATTTTTTCTGCGTGATTAATATAAGCAGCAGGACAAAGAGGGTTATATGCTCATTTTCACCAAGTTATGACCAGAAATGGATAAATATTAATCCTGCTGTTTAAAACAAATAAAGAAACAGTGTGTGTGTTTGTATGTGTGTGTGTTTGTGTGGTGAGATGGCGGCAGGTTGTAGGCCACTTGCTGGTGCAGGTGAATGCCAAAATGCTGCTTGGAAAAATTTAACAACCACACCCGTTGTAATTGCCATCGTTAATGTAATAGGTGCAGATAAGATGCTTTGGCAACTATTGTGGACAATGTGCTTGATCGCAACAATTAAGCTTGCATACAAACAAGCATTACTCACCGGGAGAATTTACCAACAGCCGCTGTTACCTCCTGTTTCCTCCCATGGATTCCATTTACCGGCTTACGGTTTTCCAGCAGTATGTTCGCCCGCTGTCTGAGGACGAATGGATGACTTTTCAGTCTCATGAAAAAATCTACAGAGATCGTCTGAACACCAAACGCCAGCGTGAAAAGAACTTTGTTTCCTCTGGTGATCCAGGAAAGTGGATAACACTAGCTGCACTGCTAAACGGGATATTCTTCAAGAACGTTTTTTTTACAGCGGAAAGCCACAATGGTAAATGCTGTCACAATGCTAGCCTGTCCTAGTGACATTGCAGCTATACAAACTTATTATGATAATAAATGCCTAAATCAGAGGCGTAATGAGGATCGTTCTTTCCCACCCTGGTATTTGAACGTGCTGCCGCCGAAGCCAACTATTTTCCCTGAAACAACGCATTTCACATATAAGGAGGTAGAGACTGTGTTAAATAACCTTCCTAATAACAAAGCAAGTGGTAACGATGGCGTGACATATGAGACTTTTAAAACCATGCAGTCATGTCAGATTTTAACAACTGTCTTTAATGTCTGTTTGGAAAATAAGAAAGTACCAGATTCATGGAAAGGAGCACTAATTCATCGTATTCCAAAAAAAGACAACATCCCTGATGATCCATCGACATGGAGGGATATATCCCTCCTTCCTACCATCTATAAGGTGTTCATGAAATGCATACTGGCCAGAGTTCTTCCTTGGCTGATGGAGGCTGATATCTTATTCACCAAGCAAAAGGCATACATCAATAAGCAAGGTATGAATGAACATGTATTTTGCCTTAAAACAGGGATAGATGACTTTAAGCATGAGTCATGTAGACTGTATTCAGTCTTCTTAGACTTTAGAGATGCATTTGGAACTTTATCTCATGATGTCAAGTTCAGATCACTGGAGGAAATACAGCTACTTCAACTGTTCATTGACATAGTGAAGGATGTTTATAGAGGCTCCTTTATCGAAGTAATCCGTGGAGAACAGCTCACTCACCCAACAACACCACTTCAGATAGGCATTAAAACTGGCTGCCCTTGGAGTGCAATTAGAGTATCTTAACAGTAATTCTGAAATCTTTTCATGCCTGTCTGCTAACACACCAGATGTTGTTGTGATTAATGAGGAGTGTAGAAAGGTCTTTGTTTTGGAGGATGCATGCACCTTTGACTCTAGTATGGAGGAAGCTTTCATGACTAAAGTCATTAAATATCAACCACTCCTAAACAGCATTTCAGAGATAGGTTATAGAGGCCGATTACTTGTTTTTATATTTGGCAGCTTAGGACACACACACACAGGCTGGTTGTAAGAGGGCTTCAAAAACTTAGGATGCCCAAAAAGAGGGCTAAACGGCTAGCAAAGTACTGTGCTTTGTCCTCTATCATATAGGCAGCCATCATATATGGCGGAGACGCTGTTATTTATACCCATAACAACTGAGTGATATGCTTAATATTGTGAAGACAAGAATCATTGTCTTGTGTTGTGTATTTTAAAGTTAAAACTTTGCCCAGATCTTGCTAGCTAGCTCGTAGCTTAATAAATCATCACTAACAGTTATTATGACTTTGGGCAGGGCATAATATAAATATCCAAATTGTTAAGATATATTGATGTTAACGTTTCGCTGGATGAACAGTTGATAAAGTGTAAACTATCTATTTTGGACTCAGTTCTAATCAAGTTGACTCCGAATCTTTAGATTCAAATTTCTGAAAAGAGCTAATTTCATTACAGCAGGGATGGGAATTTTTTCTGCGTGATTAATATAAGCAGCAGGACAAAGAGGGTTATATGCTCATTTTCACCAAGTTATGACCAGAAATGGATAAATATTAATTCTGCTGTTTAAAACAAATAAAGAAACAGTGTAGGAGAATGGTTATTATGCGCAAACAGCAGGAAACTCTCTATATGCTTGCAGTGTGTGCATGTAAAAAAAAAAAAGAATTTGATTTGAAGCTTGTGACATATAAACACGTACAGGAACTTGATCACTTTATTTAGCGTTCATATAAACACTACATTCAGATTCATCAATTGGAATGAATTCAGTCTGATTGAAACAAAAGTTGTGCATGTAAACATAGGGCTGTGTGTGCAGAATCATTCACACTTACCTGCTGCTAATATTGAACAAGCTCTGCACTGGTAGTTGACTCCACAGGTTGGCCCTGCTGGAAATTCTGGGATGTTCTGGAGCCTTAGTTACTGAAGTTGAACATCTCTCCTTGAAGTTCTTGATGATGCGGTAAATGGACCTTTCATGTGAAATATTCTTTGCAACAATTTCCTTGCATTGAGGCCATTTTGATGCAATGTTAGCTGCTCCAGTGAAAATAAACACTTTTGGTAATTTTGGTATGCTAAACTGGTATACTTAAAGTCTGCTAAATTGGAACAACTAATTTTGTGCTCTTTAATTGTGCGCAAGTAGTGCTGAGGTCCGACTAAAGATATACTGAAGTGTATTTGATTTGTGCTAAAGTGGAACACTTCAGGTATCTTGCATTTAAAGACTGATATTATACAGAGATACAATCCTTATTAATAGTGATATTAAAGCAAGAAATGTGCACTGTGCAACAAAGAAATACTCCAAAAAAATTTGAATTATAATTTCATCTGACTAGTGCTTGTTCACACTTTCTGCTTATGATATTAGTGAAATTATGTTAGCTGCTCATTTTGAGCCAAAGTGGGCACTTTGAAGGGCACTTTACCGCCAGCGATGCCCCCTGTGCACGCCACTGCCTGTGTGTCTAGAGGTATGATTCTTTCTGGTGCGCGAGAGGTCCCAGGTTCAAATACTGCCCCCACTTGCTATGCGCCTCATTCAAGTTTAGGGGTAGGAAAAGGAGTGTAACAATAACAGGGAGAAGAGGAGAGAACTGCCTTCTCCATGTTGCAGGGCAGAAACAAAATCTCAGTGAAACCAGATTTCAAATATAACAGAAAATAGTTTTATTATATAAATTGTGGGATGTAAACAAACTACGGCTTCAGGAGGTGAAAGGTCAAAATAAAAGAGTAGTCTTACTAGAAGCTTTTTAAAGACTAACTTACCTACCTACCTACCATAACCCCCACCCCCCAAAAAATAACAACAACAATTAACTGGCTCCCTCTCTAATTAAACAGAAGAAAATACGGTTCTAAAAAAAAAAGCGTTTTACAGTGTCTTGCACGTGAGAGGCGCGCTAACGGTGCGCTTCCACTACAGCGTCAAATCTGCGCTCATCTTCTTCTTTTAATTATGTTTTATTAACAAGGTTCGGGAGAAGCATGATGAGATAATCAACCAATTCAACACAGGTGGAGCTCGTCTAGTTGATCAACTTAATTAGCATGATATGTATACACAGCCAACTCACCTCTGTCCCATGACCAACCCGTTCTCATCAGTCTGCGTATAAATAACACGACTGCTCTCCACCGAAGTTAATGTGAAGGATTGGCGTATCATATGCACGCAAAATTGGCATTTGGCGTATGCATTACACGCAATTAGAAAGTGTAAAGTCGTGTTATTTATACGCAGACTGATGAGAACGGGTTGCCCATGACAGTTTTCCGGCATCGCTCCTCCACCCCAGCGCCTTACTTTTAAACTATTCTCATCCTATACTGGGGGGAGTTCTCTGGGTTCGGGCTATATTGTGAGCTCGGAGCCCTCCTTCAAGGCAGCACACCAAATATTCTTACTATTTGCTAAATTCTATTATATATGTAAGTGCGAACTCGTGAACTGGCGGTTTGCAAACTAAACACTTTATTGGCGCCATCTAGGTACAACCTAACTTTCAAAATGATGAAACGTAGCCATAGAGACAGCCCTAAATAAAACACACGAGTAAAACAAACCAAAAATAAAAGGCATCACTTTCATATATGAAATAAATGAACACAGGCATATACATACATAGTTTCGCAGTAGGGGAAAAGTTTATTACAATATGTTTGTGTGAAGGAATACATTTGTATAATGTGTGTAACATATACAATGACAGTTTAATATAGTTTCGCTCACCCATCCATTTTACAATAAAACTGAAATGTGACTTTTTTCATAAGACATCTTCATTTCAACCCTTAATGAACTATGAGGGCAAAAAAATAAAAATAAACAATAAAATAATCATTAATCATAATCGAGGTAAAGTGTTCAATTAATCGAGGTTTTGATTTTAGACCATATCATCCAGCCCTATAATAGAGCATCTGATGTACACAAAATTTTAGCTGATACACAGCTCAGATTGATCTTAAGTCTCAGGTATACAGAAGTTAGCATATAGAAGAATACAGAATACACAGAGAGAAGCAGCCCCCATCGTACACAGATTATTCAAAATATGGACATAACAGCTTGAAAACATTGTTTATGAGGACACAAATGTGTATACTGACACGGGTAATACAACGTTAACGTGGTTTATGAGGATACTTACTGTGTCCTTAAAAAAACACAGTCAGTGTTTTTGAAATTCAAAAAATGCCTGTAGTTTTGTGCGAGGTGTAGGGTTTGGGCAAGGGGATAGCAAATACTACGGTGGCAGAGAAGTGCAAAACAAATCACAATTCTGAAAATAAAATAACAAATTACGCAAATGCAAATCTAAAAAACAAAATAACAATTCAGAAAACACAACAACAATTCAGAAAACTTTATAACAAGTCAGAAAACACAATGAAAAATCCGAAAACAATACAAGTCAGAAAACACAACGACAAATCAGAAAACAAAATAAGTCAGAAAACACAACGGCAATGAAATGAGATATACAGCTCTTTGCTTGCAGCAAAGAGTCACGTCACGTCAGGAAAGTGAGTGAAACACACACAAACACATTTTTTTAAATCAAATAATACGTCATTAATAGTGGTTCACTTCCGTGATTTGGTATGATTGCATTCATATCAGCAGCGAACCGTATTGGAGTTCACATGAATCGTACCCCAGAGACCACCCATTTTAAGCAGACTCGGGTACGGTTCATGGGTGTGCACCCGAGTTCGGAAGACAGCGTTCATTATCCAAACGAACCGAACTCTGATATCAATCGAACCCCAGTGTGCACCAAAAGTGCTAGTTTGAAAGCACCCTTAATGCTGTTTGATACAACTCAATTCCAGTTTAATTTTCCTAATAAAAAGACTGTTCAACTCTTAATATTTTGTATTTATATTCTCCCCTTTAAATTATCTCTGCCTCACAACCCACAAAAATCCCAATTTAACACACCTCTGCCTTCTTTTTTTTTTTTGCATTCCCATTTGCTCAAATAGCAAAAGAAAATTGCCACAATAGTGTTTTCACGACATATATATATATATATATAGAGAGAGAGAGAGAGAGAGAGAGAGACTGAATGGCAGTCAGAAGAGAGAGCTATGTCAAATTAACCGTCACTCCCATAGACACTGTATTAGAAACACCCTCCCATTAGCGTTAACTATTTTTTTTTGTAATCTGATTCAAAGGTAATATAAGTACAGTGTTGTAAATGTAGATTTATTTATTTTTTATTTAACCAAGCAAATTAATTAAGAACAAGTACATGCATTTTCTATTTATTCCATAGTAAGGGAACAATTCATACAATGCATTTAAACTGTGTTACTTTAAGACCATCTCCGAACTTTCTACCACTACTCTGCTTCCTGTACACCTTGATTGACAGATGTCTTGTCCAGTCAGCGGTGAGTAATCTATTCTCACGCTGTCTCAAACTATACCTCTTCCAGTTTGTCTGATTTGTTGTTGTGTTTTCTGACTTGTTATTTTGTTTTCAGATTTGTCATCGTTTTCTGACTTGTTATAATGTTTTCGGAATTGTTGTTGTGTTTTCTGATTTGTTATTTTGTTTTGTGTTGTTTTTTAGATTTGCATTTGCGTTTGTAATTTGTTATTTTGTTTTTAGAATTGTGATTTGTTTTGCACTTCTCGTCCACCGTAAAATACAATTTGTACAGTAGAAAAACCATTACGCCTATGGAGAGTCCCCGTAAACCACATATACAGGTATGAGTGTGTGAATGTGTGTTTAGTATCTGAACACACTTACTTTACACTTTAAATAGAGTTGAAGAGTTTTCTCATGTCAATGTATTATATTGATGTAAATATTGCCGTGAATATTATCTTCACTGCAGATATCTATCAAGGATTAAAGACTGATCCGTTTTTGTTTATGGAAAAAACAATATATAACAACAAGCTGCCACTCTCTTTCAAATAATGTGTTTTCCTTTAGATACTATAACATCTCATGGTTACTGATTTATCATGCAGCTCAAAGATTTGATTCAACAACATTATTGGTATTACTTTTCAGAATCATCTATAATTGCTAAATTACAGAGATTCACTGTTCCCCAAACATAAAACCCAGGATAGAGCGGCTGAGTGAATGTGGTCTGGACTGTGTGGATGAGGTTCATTGTGTCAGAGACGCTGTAGAAGGACAGAGTTCCTGCACTGTGATCCACATACACTCCTATTCTCCAGCAGCTGGAGGGAACAGGGAGTTCAGTCCTTTTGTTATTGTGCCAGAATGAGAAACTAGAGGGAGAGCAGGATAAACTCCAGGACTGATCATTATATCCAAAGAAACACTCATAACCAGATCCCTTCCTGCTGATGCTCTTATATGACACTGATATATTCACACCACCACTCCTATTCCCACTCCACTCAAACTCCCAGTAACAGCATCCACTCACACTCTCTCTACACAACACCTGAGGATAAACATCAAATCTGTCTGGATGATCAGGACACGGCTGGATACGGCTGTTATTGAAAGTCACCTGTTCCTTCCAATCAGAAAAATTGAGGTGTTTATGTGCAGTGTTTGGATCCAGAGTGAACTGATGGGAATCTGATGGAGAAAATAGGAGTTATGAATTTTAAATTGCACACAAGTTTGAATTTGTCCTATTCTGAGTCCCAACTCCTCTATCTCCTCACTTTCCCACCTATCTCAACTAAGCTAAAAATTAAATTAATTATAATAAAAATACAAATAAATATGCACGCACACTGTAAACACAACCTGAGCAGTGGGCAGCCATTTTTGCTGTGGCACCTGGGGAGCAGTTGGAGGTTTGGTGCTTTGCTTAAGGATCTCACCTCAGTCGTGGAAGAGAGCGCTGTATTTTCACTCCCCCCCAACTACAATCCCTGCCGGTACCGAGACTCGAACCCTTGACCTTTGGGTTACAAGTCCGACTCTCTAACCATTAAGCCACAACTTTTTTATTTTTATTGAAAGTTTAAAGAATTAATTAGTCATCTGTATTGGATTATGTTTTTAAATTAAGCTCCAAACGTAGGTTCGCTAATCATTCAGTCCTGTCAATCATTGCGAGCCTATATAAGCAGCTCTCATTGCACCGTGCCAGTGTCAACTCTTCCGGCATCCCTCCACCTCCCCATCTTCTCCTCTATTTTTGTTTTCCTCCCTCTAGGTAGTACAGTATGGGGGGTTGAACTCGGCGCTCAAGCCGAGCCTCGGGTTTGAGCCTCCATTACGAACAGCAAGCCAAGTTCATTTACCATTAACCATCAGGACTGGATGGGCAGGCGAACTCGTGAAAAGTTACAGTATATATGACTGATTCTTGAGACATGGGACAAAACATGTCCAGCAACTGTAACTGCTAATAGGTTTAAAAATGAAAATATGTTCAATTGTAAATGTTATGAGGGATTAATAATAGAATGTATTTAACACAATTATCCCCTTCAATTTAATTTTATCATTATTATATCAAATACTTATCGTCTTCTCACTACATCTAAAACGTGTTCACAGGGAAGGGTTCACTCATTCATATGCTATAAAATGGATAAAAATGTATTTTGTTTTTTTTTTGTTTAATGGTGAAAAATAGCTTGTTTTATCAAAAGCAACATTTAGTAATATCTCATATCAAAGCAAGGTTGTTTTCAATGACACGTGTGTTTCATAAGGTTTCAAAGTTGTGTCCCCACTTTTTGTCAACACCGTCAGACATCAAAACTTAGGGAATATCAGGGGCAGCTGTTACTATAAATGACCTCCTTGCCACATTCCACCTCTGCAGAGTAAGTTTTATAGTTTTATATATTTTAAATCCTAATGTTAATATTTCCTGTGTCACACCCATGATGTCAACATCTTCCAATTTCTGAGAAAATTATTTGAAATATTTAGATCATTTTATTTTCCTGAAGCAGGTTCTATTAGCATCTAGCATCAACAGAAAAAAAAACAAAATGGCTACTACATGAACTCCGTTTGTTTTGTGAAAGAAATGCCAAATTTGTCAACACTGTCAGATGTCACCACAGTCAGATTTTCTGTCTGACAGTGGTGACGGGCCAGTGATGGAGTTGACATTCAATGTGAAGTCATCATATTTTTGTGGTTTTCAAGTCATTTTTAAATATAAAATAGTGTTTGACTGTTCTAATAATCTATAAATACTAATATAGAGCATATATTGCTTTTGTGGATTGATAGTCATCACTTCTAGCAGAGTTCGGGCGAGGGAACATAAGATTCAGGGAACTTAAAGCTGAGAGAACACATAACACTGGATAAAACATATCTATACATACAGTTCGCTTGCATTCTGATCAAATGTGTTCTGATAATTTCTGGATCATTTGTTAAGATGTTTAAATGTGAATATTAAGATCCTGGTGAATTTAAGTGGATAGAGGTAACAACTAATTGTTTTATTTTTTCATTTAACTGCTTTTAAAAGTTACCTTGTTACCATTGCAGATGCACAGCAGACATACTGTTCTGAGATGAGAAAATATATAATTTGTGTTCCAATGATATATCAAAATATTTAAATGTGAACCTTGAATAAAAGCTTTATAAACAATAACATACTCACTGTTTGTTGTATTTGTTTTAATATAGTAATTGGTTGATTCAATGTATTTGATTGTTAAAATGACCACAAATTCAGGTTTCCGTCACTACCGTCAGATGTTTCAACTCGATCAGGTCTATGTCACATCCGTCAGATGAATATTTTGATAATATTTGATTATGATATTTTATATTTGTTGAGGAATTGTTGGTCACATTTGAAAATGTAATCTGTCTACTAACATGAGAATGTGTTTTGAAATGTTAAAAACATCTTGATTGCTTGATATTAAAATAAGTAATGGCATGGTAAAAATCACATTTTGATAAAAAGAGAAAAATTGGGAGGTTGAATAAAAGCATAGGTCAGTAGCTTAGTACATGTAAGATACAAAAATGTAGTTTCATTTGTCTGAGTACAAAGTTTTATTTTTTCAATATTGCACCCTGTTTTGTCCCACTTCTCAAGAATTGGTGATATGTGACCTTTCTGGAAAGACCACGTCAACTCGACAGCATCGCGCTGGTAAATATTACCGGCCAATGACGCTTGAGCGTACAAGCTAGGGGTGGAGCCATCTACTACATAGGTCAGCACCCAGTGTCATTAACTCAGAATCTTTCAACTTCATGAAGCAAGCATCAAAGGCATGCGAGCCTCCAGCCCCAGTCAATGAGGAGCTGATAAGGAACCTTTCTGAGGCTGTCCAGGATTTGGGACTGGTCGCACCCCGAGCAACCAGCCAAAAACAGGTTGGATATGCGGTATCTGCAGTCGGGCCGCCATGTTGCATCCCCCCAGAGACCCGCTCCCTTTTCCCCTGAAGTACACAAGGAGATCTTGTGGTCTTGGTGCTCCCCCTATTCGTCCTGAGCCCAAGCTGCGGGATTGCGTATGCTTTCCTCTGTCAATGGAGCCGACCACTTGGGTTACTGTAAGTCGCCGCCGCCCATTGAGGAGGCAGTCGCCGCACACCTTTGTCCAACCACACGTGGGTGGAAATCCTCGCCATCACTTCCATCTAAGCCATGTCGCACCACAAGCCACATCGCTGACAAAGCTTACATGGCAGCCGACCAAGCGGTCTCTGCGATTCATACGATGACCGTTCTCCAGGTTTTCTAAGCCAAGAAGCAGTCGAGCAGCAGAAGAGGACAGCAGTCTGTAAGTGTTTTGTATGTTTTCTCATTAGATTTTAGCGGGTTGTCATTAATAGGACACATTGTTTTGTTTACTGTGTTTACCGTGGTAAACACGTGCTGAAGTCGCATTTGTTCTCGTGCGTGTTGCGTGGCTTTGCAGTTTGGGTTTAAAAGTACAGTAAGGCATGGCCAGCTGAATTCAATTACGTGGAATCAGGGAAGTATATATTTGCTCAGTACACCACGGCAGCTTTCGTGTGAAGCCACCGACAAGGCGCCTGAGTATTGCTTTTTTTCCCCCTTTCTTTACTTTTTGTATAACTTGTTCTCATCTACTTGTTCTAGTCAGTTGTACTCTTATGTGCGTTCAAATCTCTACTATTAGTACTAACACTCGTAAATCACACACTGTACGTTGGAGGCAGTGCAATCCTAATAATCTGCGTACTGTCCCTATGTCCTCCACTATTTTACTCTCTATTCCAATTGGTCTCTGGAACTCAACCGTAATTTTACGAAGCTATGAGAATACTTTTTGTATACTCTCCAAAATGGCACCAGGGTGACACGGAGGGAACCCCTGATGTCACGTGGATTATTTTGCCGATCTCCTTGCTACGTTTCTGGACCTTGATCATGGTAATTACATTGCTGTCTATGGGAGGGTCAGGGAGTACTCAGAATTGAATTCATCAAAAATATCTTAATTTGTGTTCAGAAGATGAACGGAGGTCTTACGGGTTTGGAACAACATGAGTGTGAGTAATTAATGACAGAATTTTCATTTTTGGGTGAACTATCCCTTTAAGCTTCACAGACCATATGGCTACAATGGCTCGGTCCTGCAGGTTTGCCTTATACAACATTAGGGCCTTTCGCACCGCGGGAACCCGTTCTTTCAATCGCTTTACGTATACATCGACATTCCATGTCCATTATTGTGAAACCCGCGAGAAACAACAAAAACACAGCTCCAATCCCAGCGTCCTCCATCCTCCTGTTGTTAATGTTGTTCTTCTTTGTTTCTGTTGTTGAACGCCGCGCACAAATGACGACGCTGTCGACCAGCTTACGTCACTTCTTAGTACACACTCTCGGTGCGAATGCAACCCTTTAAATGGTACTGGGAAATAGTTCGCGCAAAATCGTCCCAGTACTTCAGTACTGTACATTTAGTTCTGGAACTAAAGTGGTGCGAAAGGCCCTATTAGGAAGATTAGACCCTTCCTAACAGAGCAGACTGTTCCAAACTCACAACTCCTTTTCCAAACTCTTGTTCTCTCTAGACTGGACTATTGTAATGCTCTCTTGGCGGGCCTTCCTGCATGTGCTATCAAGCCTCTGCAACTGATCCAGAATGCAGCAGCCAGAGTGGTCTTCAACGAGCCGAAGAAAGCTCACTTCGCACCTCTCTTCATCAGTTTGCACTGGCTGTCAATAGCCGCTTGCATCAAATTCAAGGTACTGATGATTGCCTACAAGACAACCACTGGCGCTGCACCAATATACCTAAACTCGCTAGTTCAGACCTACACGCCCTCCAGAAGCTTGCGTTCTGCAAGTGAACGACGCCTCGTGATGCCATCCCAAAGAGGCACAAAATCACTCTCATGGACCTTTTCCTGGACTGTTCCCAGCTGTTGGAACAACCTGCCTATCTCAATCCGAACAGCTGAGTCTTTAGCCATTTTCAAAAAACATCTAAAGACACATCTTTTTCGCCATCACCTGACCAATTAATACTATTAATTTTTTGGCATGTTCAGTGCCAATAAAGTTTGCAATAAAAAACAAACCAAACAGTGTTCAACATCAGAGCACTTTTTCTCCTCACTTTTGTTCCCAATCACGCATTATAAGTAGAGTCCTGTTTTCAAACGGCGCTCTGTAGTGCACAAGCCCTGTGCGCTCTCTCAATCTAAACACGAGTGCTCCCCCGGCACACGCCGGTGGGCCAGTGGGTGCAAAAGACATCAGCAATGCCCCTCAAGTGGTGGGCGGTTCCCTGTAATCAGACAGCAAACCGTCCCAGACATGTCACAAGGCGCTTCAACCCCTCTCTCGCTTTACGGACACATGGCGCACACTTCGAGGAGTATCAGAATGGGTGCTGAACACGGTCACAAGTGGGTATACGCTTCAGTTTGCACGCAGACCACCCCGTTTCTGCGGTGTGATGATGTCAGATGTGCCAGACAGGGATGCACCAGTTTTGCAAGCAGATATTCATTCTCTCCTGGTAAAGCAGGCAATAGAAGCAGTTCCCCCGGAAAATATGGAGAGCAGCCTTTACAGTCACTCCATCCTTGTCCCCAAAAAGAATGTGGGTCTTCGCCCTATTCTGGATTTGAGACCGCGCACTGGCAAAGCACTCATTCAAAATGATAATGGTGAAACACGTTCGTGTTCAAAGGCAGAGCTTATCAGTTCAAAGTTCTCCCATTCGGGTTGGCATTAGCCCCAAGAACCTTTACAAAGCGTGTAATGCAGTGCTTTCCCCTCTCAGGCAGAGTGGAATACGCATCCTGAATTATCTGGACGATTGGCTTGTTATAGCCCAGTCGCGGGGACGTGCTAGAAAACCACAAGTGTCAGCTTCTAGAACATCTCAAGCATCTAGGACTGACAATCAATGTGCAAAAGAGCAGGCTTTGCCCCACGCAGAACATCACAGACTGTACTCAGGAATGAATACAGTCCTTGATCAGTGCTCTCACCTCGATCAAACTGGGGAGAGTGATGATTCTGAAGTGCTTTCAGAGATTGTTGTGGTTTATGGCAGCAGCGGCGGTGATGTGGTGTGACTTGCGAATGCATGCTTAATACTGAGTGGTTTGCGCATGAGTGGTTTGCTTAATACTTTGTTTGTGGATCTGTTGTTTAAATTATTACTTGCTGCTAGGAAGGAATATTTCGTTGTCTACCTATTTCTACTTTGTATGTTCATTGTAGTTTGTATTTTTGATTGCACTTACTGGTAATTATAATAATTGCTGTCGGCTAAGAAGGAGCCCGTGTTATTTGCATTGCTCTCTTCCCGCACTTAAGTGCAAACTGTAGTTTCAATTTGAGCAATTGCCCTGCTATAGGCTATCGGCTGTGCTAATTAGAAGGCAGCCACAGCTGTTTTCACTGTAGTCTCTTAGACTGTGTATTTCTGTGATGTCTGTGCACTGACACGGAAGCGTCAGCAGAAGCGTTCAGCCCTTGTGTTCAGCCTCCTCCTGTGAAGACCGTCGAGTGTAAAGACCTGTGACTTTACCTGCGCGACATCACTGAGCAACAAAACCAGCAACGCACTTAAGTATTATTTTTATCTTCGCTTTACACACTCTCCTTTTCTGTCCTCTATTTTCCACCTCTATCATGCGTTTCCAAAACATTCCGGTTGTCTCTCAACAACGCTCTAATGTCACACGCAGACGGCAACGCAATCTTGCTAACCTGCGTCCTAT
This sequence comes from Sinocyclocheilus anshuiensis, assembly GCF_001515605.1. Classification (NCBI taxonomy): domain Eukaryota; kingdom Metazoa; phylum Chordata; class Actinopteri; order Cypriniformes; family Cyprinidae; genus Sinocyclocheilus; species Sinocyclocheilus anshuiensis. The sequence continues at coordinate 261,208 of NW_015536464.1, read as the reverse complement.
CTGTACATCTTCTACTGCACCTCTTTCTTTCTCTGTGGGTCTCTGGAATTGTCAGTCAGCTGTCACAGTCACTTTTAGTCTTTGGCGACTTCAACATTCTGGACAAGCCTTAGGCTACAGACTTCCATTCACTCCTTGCTTCATTTGATCTCAAACGCCTT
>NW_015536464.1:258038-260386 GCF_001515605.1 Sinocyclocheilus anshuiensis | reverse complement strand
CAACAAAACCGTGAATGCACTTAAGTATTATTTTTTTATCTTCCCTTTACACCCTCTCCTTTTCTGTCCTCTCTTTTCCACCTGTGTTTCCAAAACATTCCGGTTGTCTCAACAATGCTCTAACATCACACGCAGACGGCAACACAATCTTGCTAACCTGCATCCTATCTCTACATCTTCTACTGCACCTCTTTCTTTCTCTGTGGGTCTCTGGAATTGTCAGTCAGCTGTCACAGTCACTTTTAGTCTTTGGCGACTTCAACATTCTGGACAAGCCTTAGGCTACAGACTTCCATTCACTCCTTGCTTCATTTGATCTCAAACGACTTACCACTACAAGCACGCACAAATCAGGCAACCAACTTGACTTAATTTACACACGCAATTGTATTGCAGACAACATTTTGTTAGAACCCCTACACATCTCACCATTTCTTCATTACATTTAAATTACATTTTGCTACCTTTGTGCCACCAACCCCTATACCAGTTACTTATAGATGAAACCTACGCTCTCTTTCACCCTCCCATCTTTCCTCTGTAGTATCCTCCTCTCTTCCCTCACCTACCCATTTCTCATCTCTGGATGTGAATGCAGCAACTGACACTTTATGCTCTACTTTAACCTCTTGTCTAGACGATATTTGTCCTCTCTTCTCCAGGCCAGCACCGGCTGCCCCTTCTAACCCCTGGTTATCCGATGTTCTTCGTTAGCATCGGACAAAACTAAGGGCAGCAGAGAGAAAATGGCGCAAATCAAAAGATCCGTCAGACCTGAGTATGTATCAGTCTTTGCTTTCATCTTTCTCTGCTGAAGTCCATACTGCCAAATCTTCAAATTTCCACAACAAGATCAACAGCGCTCCAGACACACGTAATCTCTTCAAAACATTTAATTCTCTCCTCTGTCCCCCTCCACCACCTCCCACCACTTCTATAACAGCTGATGATTTCAACACATTCTTCACAAACAACACTAGAACAATCAGTAGTCAATTCTCAGCCCCCCACATACAGGACCTCAAACCAACCACACCCACTGCTAAAACTCCCATCTTCTTCTTCTGTGCCCTTACTGAGGCAGAAGTATCAAAACTTCCCCTCTCCAGCCATCCTACAACATGCCCTCTAGACCCAATCCCCTCACACCTTCTCCAAGCAATCTCTCCTACACTCTTACCAGCACTCACACATCATCAACACATCTCTCCTCACAGGCACTTTCTCCACTGCATTCAAGCAGGCTCGGGTAACCCCACTGCTCAAAAAAACCTACATTAAACACTTCACTTACAGATAGCTACAGACCTGTCTCTCTCCTTCCATTCATAGCGAAAACCCTCGAATGAGTTGTTTTCAACCAGGTATCATTGTTTCTTTCACAGAACAACAAACTGGACGCTAACCAGAAAGGAGTGGCCATTCAACTGAGACTATGCTACTGTCAGTCACAGAAGCTGTGAGGATTGCAAAAGCTGATTCCAAATTATCAGTTTCTTATTCTGATTGATCTATCCGCTGCTTTTGACACTGTCAATCATCAGATCCTCCTGTCTGCCCTCTCTTCACTGGGCATCACAGGGATTCCTCTTCGCTGGTTTGAATCCTATCTCACTGGTAGGTCTTTCAGGGTGGCTTGGGGAGGGGAGGTATCCAAAGCACATCAACTTGTCACTGGGGTTCCTCAGGGATCAGTTCTTGGACCCCTCCTCTTCTCCATATACACAACATCACTGGGTCCCATCATACAGGCACATGGCTTCTCCTACCATTGCTATGCTGATGACACACAGCTCTATCTTTCATTTCAACCAGATGATCCAACGGTAGCTGCACGGATCTCAGGCTGCCTGGCGGACATCTCGGCATGGATGAAAGATATATACACTACATCACTGGGTCCCATCATACAGGCACATGGCTTCTCCTACCATTGCTATGCTGATGACACACCGCTCTATCTCTCATTTTAACCAGATGATCCAACGGTAGCTACACGGATCTCAGGCTGCCTGGTGGACATCTCAGCATGGATGAAAGAACATCACCTACAGCTCAACCTGGCAAAGACTGAGCTTCTTGTCTTCCCTGCCACTCCAACTCTACAGCATGATTTCACCATCCAGCTAGGTTCTTCTACAATTACCCCATCAACTTCGGTCAGAAATCTTGGTGTAACTTTTGATAACCAGCTGACCTTCAAAGACCACATTGCAAAGACCGCTCGATCTTGCAGGTTTGCATTGCACAACATCAGAAAGATCAGGCCCTTTCTAACGGAGCATGCTGCACAACTTCTTGTCCAGGCCCTTGTCATTTCTAGGCTGGACTACTGCAATGCTCTTCTG